>NC_039246.1:18020492-18100492 GCF_003368295.1 Carassius auratus
CTCCCTGTCTTTAGTCTTATTCACATTTGTAAGTGACACAATCAATTAAGCGCCGTGTGTTTATGTGTGCAAGTGTTCAAATCCGTGCTTTTCTTCAGCAGTGCCAAATTAAATGGAAAGGAGGGGGTGAATGTTTTTTTTTTTTTTGGATATCAGATGAAAGGGAAACTGGTTGCAAGTGAAAACGGAGCTGTTTCTCCACTGGATGAATGAGCAGAGGCCTGATGTCTGAAAATGATCACACACATTTGCAGATATCTCTCATTTCAATCCCTCCCATAAGCACTTTGTTTCAAACACACACTGATTTTCACGTAATATGTGGGTCTTAAGTATGATGTTGTTTATTTATTTTTTTTAAATCAAAAGCCATGTGTACTGAGAACTATGGTTATTAGACTTATTTTGTATTATTAATTGTTATTAACATATGTTTGACGCGCAATAAAATGTAAGTAGTTTTAAACATCACATCATCCAAACCACCCAATCAGATTTTAATTTTAGATTTAAATGACCAAAAATGTCAAATTTAGCTATTTCCTTTTTTTTTTCTTTTTTAAGCTTTGCTAAACCCTGTTGCCGTATGATTTTCATCCCATTGCAAATGTAGCATTTCATAGCATTGTGGCACTAATGTAATGGTTAGGACATTTTCTGCATAGAATATATATAATACTCATAGTATGTATATACAATTTAGTGACTTTCATTAAACCAAACCTTTTAGCCCTGTTACCAGAGTTAATAAAAAAAAACTTGTTTTCTTGAATTATAGGTAAAGAATAATTTGATAATTAACTACAGACTAATTTGATCCTAAATAATAATGTTTCACCTATTCTAGTGTTTCATTTTAACTCAGAAGAAATGAATTTTAAAACTACTTAGCTTGACTTCATGAGGTGGATGAATAAAATTTCCTGAAGGTTAAGCACCTCTTTAAACTGACCATTTGGATAAAAAAAATTGACTTCATTTTTAAGAGTTTCAGACTGTATTTATGTACCTTGTTCATGGAAACGTCCAATTGTATGAAAGTAAAGAGAGAGTACTTCTATTCCAGGAAGAAAGGAAATGGAGGATAGAGCCGTAAAATGCAAATATCACCCATGCTGCTTTTCCTTTTTTTCTATACAAATTAAATGTCAGCGTTGTGAAATACTGTCACTTTACTTCATGCTGAGGAGGCGATGACAAATCCATATTCTTCCTTTAAATAAAAATTCTTATTACGGTGCTGGCGTGGTAATCACGCCGGCACAAAGCCTTCCCGTGATTAACGATAGCAATTTATTGTGCGAGAGGGCCGAGGAGAGGGAGAGCGACCGACGCAGAAGAGACATCATCTTTATCATAATTCGTATCATAAATAACCGGCCCCAGCCAATCAGAAAGCAGCCGGCATGTCATTCTCAAATAACCTTTGATAACTATTACCATTCCACCGGCCGGAAGAAAGCCTAAAGTCACAATGTTATCTTATCCCCATTCTGTGCTTATAGAATACAACAATATTACCATATAGATTACACTATTTATAATAGAGAGTGTCAGAGGGCCCTGCCTGCACTTCCTGTCATCCATTGTGGTGCGGAGAGTCACAGTGGCCAGATTACCACTGGTTAACTGGTATCACGCCACCCTAGTGTGTAGTGTGTGTGTGTGTATGTGTGCGTGCATTTGGAGTGCTTGGAGACATAAAAAAAAAAGTTTGATTTAACCAGAGATTGCTTCTGCACTTGGATGTTGGTCTGATTTTGTGTGTGCGTATCTTGTTCGCTCTGTTGTTCTGCTGTGTAATCAGGTGTGGATGATTTTGATCTGTTGCTCTGATATCCACACTCCATTCCTCCCTGAGATGTTCCCTTTCTGTTAATGTTGTTGTTCATATGTCAAAATTGCCCCTTTTCTTTGTTTTCCTGTCATATTCTTTCTTATTATCTGTATTATTTACGAAACGGTTGAATCAGGTGTGTAATTAGTAGTTTTCAGTCTGGCTTGCATAGTTATCTGATCCGGTTTCTCAAGTCTCTGTTCTTGTTTTTTTTTTTTTTTTTATTCTGGTTGCATATGATTTATATTTGTATGTTTCCTTCTGGCAGATGAGGAAGAGGAGGAGCCGGTTCCTGCAGATATGGGCACTTCTGCCGAGGCCATGCAAGTCTCCCTGGGTGAGGAAGAGGACGTTGAGGAAGAGGAGAATGATGAGAACTGGCTTAGTTGTCATGGCGGAGAGAGTCCAAGGCCTGAGGGTCTGTTACCCGCCGCCAAGAGACCCCGCCTGAGCAGCAAACCAGGCGTTAGCCCCGAATGGAGTTATGAGCCACGGGAACCTCTCAGTTCCCTCAACTCCCAACACATGCCCCATTCCCCCTCCCCTCCCCACTCCCCCGAATTACCCCGACCTCCTTTGGCACCTCCTACACCTGGACAAAAGCCAAAATTGCCCTCACCCTCTCCTGCACGACAGAAGAACAAATCACCCAAAAGAGGTGCTGGTTCTGCACCCATTGGTGTATTGGGGCGACCACTTATATTGACACCACCCAAGTCCAATCAGAAGGCAGGAAAGAGGTCACCCGTTAGACCCAAAAGCCCCCGCAGCCCAAAGCCAAGTCCTGCCCTTTTTGGTGCAGCTGGACGTGGTTGGCCAGGACCTCCTGTAGATGAGAATTCTCGTGATGGCCAGTTCAGAGCTCATGATACAGGAGACGAGGATATTGAGAACTCTATTGCTGCTGTGATTGCACGGGCTTGTGCAGATGGAGATGGCGCATCAGACCCATTTGCTTACGACTCGGACTCAGACAGTGAGGGGCCAAACCCTCCAAAACCTGCACCCAAACATATACTAAGCCACATCAAACCTCCACAAGTTCTTACCGGAAAACACCCACTTCCACCAGTTCCCCCAATTCTCAATCCACCTAATCGCTGGACGATGGATGACTCTATAGACGAGGTCATCCGAAAGGCCAATCAGGGTCAAAAGCCAATTCAGGCCCCAAGTCTTTCACCTTCAGAGCCCACTTACCTGTCATCCCCACCTGACTCTCCTCCTAATCCGATGCCACCTCTAAAACCTCCCCAGGAACGGAAAGACCCTGTTACTGCTACCCTTCTGAAGAAAAAACTCAAAAAGGACATCAGGGTCAAGTTGAAGAAGAAAGACAAAGAGAGACTCAAGGAGAAGGGCAAAGATAAAGGAAAGAACAAGGACAAGATCAAGGAGAAAAAGCGGGAAAAGGAGCGAGGGCAGGTAGAGGAGAACAACATGCCCTGGCTGGAGCTATTGCTAGGAGGTGAAGAACGGAGAGACGGCATTAGCGGGAAGAAAGAGAAGGACAAGCACAAAGACAAGAAAAAAGATAAAGAGAAAAGCAAGAAAGAGAAAGAAAAACGAGACAAGGGCAAGGAGCGAGGCAAGGAAGAGAAGAGGATATCTCAAGGAACCAAAGACATCGCCGCTGCTGTAGGCGCCACCAGCCCGCTCTTCAGCCCCCAGACTTGCCTACGTGTCCCGTCAATGTTGCCCCCTTTGCCACCAATACTCCCTGATAAATTATTCCCACACCCCAAGGATAACAAGAGCAAAGAAAAGGACAAGAAGAAGGACAAGAAAGAAAAGAAGAAGAAAAAAGAGAAGGAGAAAGACAGAGAGAAGGAGCGTGAAAAGGAACGGGAGAAGGAACGAATCAGGGAGAAGGAGCGAGATAAAGAGGAGAAAAAGAAGGACAAAGAGAAGAAAGAAAAGACGAAGGAAAAGGAGAAAGACAAGCCAAAACTTGAGAAATCAAGTTTATTGGTAAGAGGTCCTATAGCACTTACGAATTGGAAAGCTACTTTCACTGCTTACACCAAAATCTACTCTAAATTAGTTAAAACTAGTCAATATGAAATAGTCAATATGAAATGATCTTCACAACCATTTGATATGTCTAACCTCATATTTCTGAGTAAAGCACAATATGCTTGGTTGTACATGTACACAGTTTTGCATGATATACTCATTATTGAATGCCAACTACATAAGGCTGCATAGGCCATTCATAAAACTTCCACATGAATTCAATATGAAGGTGCAGCATCAATAATGCAATACACGAGAGAGTCACTCAGATAGATTTACTATCTGGCCCCGTTACTAGTTTAGTGTGTGTGTGTCTGTATCTTTCTGTATTTGTGTCCTTTTTTGTGTGTACTTTTGAGATCAGAGGTAGATCGTTGCTACTTTTACATTTCCGTCTTTTCAGGTCAATTTGTCCCTGGAATCCTGCTCCTTGCATGGAGCCCCTGCGCACACACACAAACACAATAGACTATCAATCTGTGTGCAAATCAAACAAGGGATAATACACCTCAAAGCTTCTGTTTACTTAATTCATACCCCATTTTACAGCATGTGTGTCTGCAAAAGAGTTTGAGTGAAAGAGTGTGTTCTTCTTTATCAAACATCCCTTTTCACCATCCAATGACAGTGATAATGTATGTACACCACATCAGAGCAGCTTGAATTGATTTGGACTGCTGCGGAATTCCATTTTTCATGCTTTCTATCTCTTTTTCTTTCGTTACCTGAATCCCTGACCCCCGCACTCTCTTTCTCTCTCCATCTTATTCTCCGTCTCCTGCTGCCATTGGGAGATGGGATTGAGAAAATGATTTCTCTCGCTCTCCACCTGCTTGAATCTTTCCATCACTTTAATTTTTTGCAAGGCTGCTTTGCTGCCATCCAGGAGAAAAGAAAAAGAGACAAGAGAGTGAGAGGAAAGAGGAAAAATAGACAGGTGGAGAGAGCTAAGGGGGTGGGGAGCTGGGGGGGTTATCAGTCGTTGGCCTGAGGTATGTGTGCAAGGGACTTAAATCCGTAGAGATTAGCAGAAAAATGCCGTCGGTAGCAGTAAGGGGCTTTACGCCACTGGTTGTATTAGTTCAGGTGAAAAGAGTATTGCGTTTACATAAAACCGGACAAATCCAGCCACAATGCCAATGCTGTGGGACCACAATGCAATCTGCTATCTCTGGACCTTAACCACAACATCCAGTGCTGTTTGCTGAGAACTGCCTCAGAACTACTGCTACAAAACAAGGAATTACAGAAATTGAGAGAGAACTATGGCGAGAGAGAGAGAAGAGATGGGGCAAAAGTGGAAACAAACGATACAGTGTACAGAGAGATGGAAAGAAGAGAAAGAGATTACGCCATTTTTTTTCTTACAATGAGTCTTTAGTGTTTAAGTAAGTCTTTAGTAGCTTGCTTGAAAACAAGTGGCAAATGGTTGAAACCAAAATCAAATGGTTTTTGCAGCCATCTTCGTGTGCTTCTAACTGAAACTAGAGATGTAGCGATACCATTTTTTCAGAACCGATCCAATACCGAAAATTCAGAGTATTTGCCAATACAAATCTAATCCGATACCAGCAAAGTTTTTAAAAAAAAATCAATTTAGAATTTCTGTGTTGACCTGATCGTGACTATTTCGTGTGTTAAACACAATCTACTACATATAGACAACTTCATTTTAATTAAAAATAACAAATTAAATATATAATCATAATGACAAAAATACTATTATTAACTAGGTTAGTGGATAAATCGGCAGCAAAATATACTCTAGGAAAATCATGGGTACACAATTTATATAAAATTTATTGAAATATTTACAAATAAAAGTGAATAAGTCTAAAATCTGGTAAAATGTTACACATTGATCTTTGTATTGTTGTAAAATACATTCATGAAAAAACAAGTAAATACACTGATATAGAAATATAAGACATTTTATATGTATAGTACAGTAATAAAGACACCAACATATGATAGATAGGACAGAACAAGATAGACTATTAATAATCTTTAATTGCGAAGAAATGTATTGTAACACTAAAGGCTCAAATATAGAGCGCTTATGCGCATTCCGTGCACAGAATGATGCGCTTGCGATCCTGAGTATCGGATCCATGCACTTCTAATTGAAACATGATATTTAAATAAATAAATAAATAAATGATACATTACATAATTTGTACAAAACATATTATTAAAATATTTTTCCCATTGATATTTATCACAATATTCATGTTGAATGAAAACCTTTCCACAAGAATGTTTTACCTTGAAAATGAATGTACACATAACTTATTTATACACAATTAAACTAGAGTACCTTTTAATTTAGGGCTCTACAAAATCATTATTTTTCCTTAAATTCTGTGTTTTCCACAGATTTTTTTCCTGGATTCTTTATTTTATGATTTATTACAAATTTGTTACCAAAAATGGTGTTTAAATAAATTAATTTCAATATGAATCTCCAAATGTTATCGTTTATCACCCATTCTTGTTGTATAGAAAGGTATTGTTGAAACCAGTCAATAATTAATATTACTGCAGATTATATTTTACCGTTACAGAACAACCAGTCAGTAATTGCACAGATTTTTTCAGCCTTTTAAGCGTTTAACCATGTCATTATACCAAAGACGAGTGTCATTGGGCTAAAACAAAAAAACAAAAAAAAACATCATAATCAGTGATTTATTTATTTATTTATTTTCTAAACTGGATTTGGCGTGATGAATCACCAACAGTTGTCCCTATCTATTTCACACATACTCTGTGTTTGCACTACTTCTGACCATGGGATAAATGGATTTGGATTGTCCAGTGTAGTAGACAGTCTCAAGTTGTTTGCTGAAATCCTATTAGTAATGTTGGGTATTCCGTGATGGTGGAGATATACTCTGTGCTTCTGCATGGTTCCCTCATCTGTGAATCTTGAAGACATTCCAGGGATGTCATGAATGCCGTAACTACATGAAGTATTTTCAAAATGCAGAGATCAGGTTCATTAGTATGGATAGTAAAGGTAAAAGATAAACATGGGCATTGAATTTGCCACCGTTTATTTTAAAAACTGCATAAAAATGCGTCAAATTGGATTTTGATTCAAGTTCCAACCTCCAACCTGAGAAGAGTCTCTTCACACTGTCTAATCTCCATCCCTACTGAACAACTGAGTCTTTGCTAAACGGCACAAAAATAACCTTTATGTAATATTTTATTATATTGTGCTTTATGGTATTACACTCTTGTAAAATTTTGAGACTTTCTTTTTCACTTTTTCATTATCGGTTCTTTAGCTTATAGAGTTTTTAAAGAGCGACACTGGTCTCTGGGTCACGCTGGCTACAGCACTTTACATTCATTTAGAAGCTGATTAATCAATTTACGTGATCAGGCAGCCATTTATGTTGGGTGCACATGCAGTGCGTGTTTGAATGAGCATGATAGGAGTAGGTTAAGTAGGACGGGGCACTTTTAGGGAGAAAGACATTGCTGCCACCTCCTCAACCACTTAAAGACTAATTAACATAAGCAGATAGTACTATCTTGTCCCGCTTTTGTGGGTCACCCTGAGTGTGTGCACACACATTCACTCTTACAGACGCGCACACACACGGGCCTTATCGTCAAGACACATGGCCTTAGCTCCTTCCTTAGGGAGGTTGAAAGGTCTTTACTCGCTCGTGTGTTGGATGGCTGTTCCCCATTGCCCAATTGTGGTTAGTAAACACAGGTGTCGTCCTTCTGAATGAGAGATATCGCAATCTGAAATAATTTTTAAACTTTAATGACTGTTAAAAACCTACAAATTAAACTTTCTCTGCCTCAGAAAGTCTTTGGCTTTTTGGATGACGTCACAAGTCCCTCTTACTTTGCCCCACCACAGTTGTTAACCAAACATCTCCCATTATTCTAGTTGAGATTTTGAATCAGTGATTTAAATAAGAATAATTTACTAATTACAAGCAATAGAACAAAAAACTTCAGTAGAACAAATAAATATGAAATGCTACATGCATTGTATAAAGTAATCAAATTTATAAAAACATGCATATTCTTCACCATGATATATTTCTTATTAAAGTTACAAAAGTGATTCAGTCAAGAGCAGTGAGCGATTAACTCTTCTGAATGACAGACAGGAGTATTAGACTGCTGTCACTTTAAGAGCTGCCCGGATCAAATATGCTGTTAAACATATGTTTTATTTCTCAGCTGTTTGCTTTCAGTTAAGACCTTTGTGCATGAGAATTCTTGCAAAGACGGCCATTTTGAAACATACATGTGTGTGTTTAACTATTCAAGGCCCATAAATTGCTGATTGCTTTTGAATGGCTCAAAAACGCTTGTTTTTTAAGCCGCAATGCTTAAAAACGACTGCAAACGGTACATTTTTGTAACCATTTAGTACAGCAACGTCATGCCAGCATGTAACCAGTGATAGTCCAAAATCTCTACCAGTTGACAAATTTTTACCGGTATAAAGCTCACCGTTACTTTCTATACAGTAAACAATTTAGTTACTGTGTTGGGTCACCATTTGAGTCCAAAGTAAGATCTGGGTCCTGAACAAAACCAATTTTTAGAATCTATTTATTGTCTTTGTATTCAAATGAGACTGCAAAGTCACATCTCAGAGAAAATAGAATTTATTTAGCCGCGACATGGCAGATTAAGCAGCGCCACTGTTGAATAGCCGAGCAGAAAACACCTGTACCAGGTGAAACAAGTTTGTTTTGCCCATTTCTCTCAGAGGAGTTTTCCATAGATTAACACGGCCGTCTAAAATTCATTGTGCCGAGTCCAGCGTCAACTCAAGAGCTCCTCTAATCAACTGAAGTACAAACTGCTTATAAATCTTTTATGGCAGTTTAGAGTTGCAGCCCTTGTTATAGCCCCAGTATAGTGTAACCCGTGTATAGGAGCAATCGTGGTGCTTTCCCAAGCACGTATCGCTAGAAGAGACGTGTGATAGTCATGGTTATAATGCTTCATAAAAGCCATCCGTTTGGGACGATCGGATCTGAAAGCGAATCGGAGAAGGAGAATTGCGAGCGCAGGCATACCTCCAGACATTTTTTGTGTTTTTTTTTTTTTGGCGCCACTCGCCAGGTTTGTTCATGCATATATGCTAATGCAGCGGCTAACACGGCTTCTCACGCTCCTATTCTCCCCAAATGATGCAACCTGCCAGCCATCCTCTCAATTCTGCTGATACGTACGTTCCCCTCTTTCCATAGAAGAAAGGACGTGAAAAACCGAGAGAAAGCGAGAGGATGGGGTGGCAGACAGAGAGAGTGAGTGAGACCCAGGGAGGAGTCTCCAAATCCACAAAGGTTTTGTAATGAATGCGCGGCGCAACAATAAAAACAAAAACATTAAAAAGAGAAAAGACATGTTTCTGTGTTAAACAATTAGTGCAGCGGCATTATGGGGGATCTGGGCGGACAAAAGCACAACAGCGGCAGGGGTTCTCCCCAACACAAACACACAAAGAGCACCTCACTCTCGTTAAGCCTCGGAAAAACCCCAGAGACACTCTACACCGGTCTCCTCCGCCAGCACCGCGTTATCCGTCCCAGCGCTATCATCTCCTCCATCTCTCATGCGCTTTGTTCTGTTCATCATCCCATTCTGCTGTTTTTATCTCTGTTCTGAGGTCTGTTCATACCCCCCCACCCCGCCTCCATGGCCTCAGACTGGACAGACTACTGCCAGCATCAGAGGTGTTTGTACATAAAGGGCTTTTCAGGAGGACTGACCCTGGTGCTAGCTAAACTGGATTAGCAGGACACCATGTTGTCCATCTGCCGTGTTAAGTGTGAACATCTGAGGTGAAGCTGTGTGGTCTTGTCCACATTAGTAGCTGATTTGTAGTTTAATAACTCACAATTATGTCATCACTGCAAGTTTTGGAAAAAGCACCCATGTTTTCTTTTGTGTATGAGGAATACTAGATTGATCCTTCTACCCCAAACCCGTGATGATTGACGGGGTGAAAACTGCAGCACTGACTTGGTGATTTGCAGCTGTGAGAAAAAACATATATACCAACATTTTAACCGGTTTAGTTTTAGTAAACTGTTGTTAATTGAAATGCCATGTTTTATGCATGATTAGTTGTTTGGTCCTTTACACAATCTTTGGATTCAGTGAAAATTCAGTTGTCACTGCCTGAATTTGTCAGTACTGAATTCAGCTTTAAAAAGCAATTGTCATTTCTGTAACCATATCTGGTTAGAACAGGATTAAGCCCTCAGAAGAAGAGTGACCACTGCATGTAACTAGTTTGAAATTTCCCACTTTTAGACAATTATGTATCCATCAGGCCAACGTTTTGAAATGTAGGGATTTTTGCATTTTTGTTTTATTGTAATTTATTATTTTAAAACCTGATATTGAGGCAAATTATATCACAGCTTATTTTCATATTAAATCATTTTTTTCCAGTTTTTTTAATTTATTTTTTTGCTGTACATTGTGTTGTTTCCTAAATTTCGCTGAGAAGCATGTCAAATTACCATGCACAGATTTAATTGGAATTAAAAAAACAAAAACAGAATATATTAATTACATTGACTGATTACATTGGTTATCATGAGATTATTATTGGTCATTTGTATAACATCAGTGAATCCCTATTTTACAGATTGCAGCATCAAAGAAACCTTAATTAGGGCTGGTTGATGAATCAATATTAATATTTGTAAGAAATAATAAAGATAAAATTATAAATATATCTATAATAATCTTTTTAATTAATCTTAATGAATTGCAATATGGATTAAAGTTTTTAATATTTTATTTGATGCATTTTTATGATAAATATGTATTAAATCAAAATACAAAAAGGTTGTCTGTAATCTATATATTTTTTTATTAATATTGATTACATTTTAGAAGATTTGTTCAATTGTCAACAATTTAGAAATAACACATTTCATTCAGTACAATTTTTATGATCATTTTGTATTAAATAAAAAAAATGTGTTCTTAAATTAAAATGGGGCTTGCTCTGTGTTATTGTGTTTGCGTTCTCAAGGTCTTATGTGGAATTTCCTTTTTTCTTGTTAATGATGTGCAATAAATATTCTGATAAATGTAAATGTCAAATGTAAATGCAAATGATATAAAGAAAAATTAAAATATTTTTTGTCCCTATCCCTAAGCTTAATAATTCAGTGGTGACTTGACCTGAATGTTTATATATTTTATTTATATAATATATTTTTGTCTGTTTAGGCTGATGTTCTTCCCACTGTACCACCGTCTCCTGTCATACCCCGACTGACCCTCAGAGTGGGCGCTGGACAAGACAAGATGTAAGTACTTCACACACACGAAGGGTTGAGAGTATCAGGCAGCTCTCTGTGTGGTCAGAGTCTCTGAGTCTGTGTACAGGTGTGAGTTTCAGGCTTTGGGTCTTGTGACCAGTCCCAGACGGCCCATGAGGTCTTTGAGGGGGGCAAACACACACACACACACTCCCCACATCATTGCCCCCTCCTGCACACTCCTATCAATAGCGCCAGTGTTCACACCACTTAACCCCCTCACACACACACACAGCGCCATACTACAGGTAAGGCGATTACTGATTCCTGAACGTCTACATGACTGATGTTGCTTTAATGGCCAGTGTGATTTAGACTCAGAATATACAGCATCTGCAGTGTTTTGACTGTGCTTTTGAATTTCTTCCTCACCTCTTCAGTTCCACCTGCATGCAGAACAGGAAACATTCATGTTTACGTCTGTGTGTGTGTGTGTGTTTGTACGGGAAGGCCTTTATTCTTAGCCCGGGAGTGTGTGTTGTGCCTCTGATGTCGCCTGTGTTATGCTTTTTTTACTTGCACCTGTAGTCTAGTTTGTTGAAAAACACAATCAGCAATGCTTTCAAGAGGAAAATGTGTTTTTGTTTCGTTTACATAAGCACAAAGCTTTAGATGTTGTTTATGTTTAACTTTTATTTTAGCTTGAAAGACATTAGGGATGCACAGTATATCAGTGATGAAAGTACAAGATAAAAGAGTATTTATATCAGGTGTAACCAAAAATAGTGATCGATAAAGAGTGCTTTTTTACAAAATCTCAACAGAAGCTCCTTTTATGCACATTGGCACAGGTGACCTTTGGTCTCTGAAAGGTTGTGAGGTCACATCCTGGACAGGGCATACCCCACACCATCTTTACCCCGAGAGGGAGCCCTGTGTATGGTTGTGGTGTGTGTGTGTGTGTCTGTGTGTCAGTCAGATGAAGCATAAATAATGAGTGTCTGTGTGTGTAATCGGAGCTGACCGTTTGACACACCCTTCTCAGGGTCAGTACTACAGCAAGCACCGCTGTCCGCTCTCTCTGAGCCTGTCAATCAACCTGTTACTCGGCAACAGCAGGGTTTAATCAGTTTGTCTGGCAGCATTTAAAAGACGAACAGTTCTTCTCTGTTGCCAGATTATAATTATTAAGGATCTTCTATATATTGGTGAAAATATCAGCTGACATTGAAAGCAGATAAAATTAGAACGGTTTACAGTTTACAGTATTCAGACATAAAAATTATAGCATAAAAATTGATAAAATGTATGTTGTTTGAGATTTGGGGTAAACTTTTTTTTTTAAACAATACATAGAAATACTTAGATATTTATGTTTTGATGAAGGTTTTATTTATTTTTACTTATTTAGTTATTAATTCAAAATAAATTATCAAATATATTAATTATTTTTATTTATTTTTATTTTTTATTTCATTGGTTGATTGATTTATTCACAATAAAAAAAAAAAAGCTAATTTATACTACTGGCCATTATAATAGTTTTAAGCCATAGGAAAATTATATTGCATGATATACACAAATGTACAAAAATGTGAGGGGGGGGGGGGGGGCAACAACAGTAGGACTTTATTTTAAGAACCAATTCTCACTATTAACTAGCATGCAATATACTACCAAATTGACTATTTATTAGTACTTATAAAGCATGTATAAATGCCTTCTCCTGAGTCCTGTATGATCATATTTTAGATCCCTTAATTCTATTCCATATCTAAACCATATCTAGAACTACCTTACTATTAATAAGTGGCATATTAAGTTTAAGGCAAACGTAATAGTTAAAAGTGAGAATTAGACCTAAAAAAAACAGTAATACAATTAACTATTCATCCAATGAAATAAATTATATTTGTATGGTTTGTAACCGTCCTTTCTTTCCTCTTTTTCTCTCTTTCTTCACCAGTGTGATCAGTAAGGTGGTCCCAGATTCGGAGCCCACCCCTCCACCACCACGGACCCCAGTGCCCAGGGTCATTCCAGCAGTTCGGATGCGTTCCCCTCCTGCTCCCCCTCCACCTGCCCCGGCTCCTGTAGCACCTCCACCCCGCCCTCCTCCTGTCCTGCCCCCTCCACCCCCAGCCGTCCCTGTTCTGCAGGCACCCAGCCAGGCCAAAGCACGGGGATGCAGTGTCGTAACAGAGACCGTCAGTGCATACGTGGTGAGTCTCACATATACACACACAAATGAATAACTGCATTGTGCACAAATCAATTATATATTGTTCATATTATGCATTATAATTTCATTTATTTCATATTTACCTTTTTATTATTAATATCAGAATATGGTTATGATTTACAGTTGCATTCAATCAAATATGCGATATATTATATATAATATACAATATACAGGTGTGTATCAGCTTCATTATTTTAAGTCACTTTGACCAAGAAACATTTTAAATTTTATGCTCTAAACTATCAATTGGTTTCCAATTTTTTAATAGACATTTTTACACATTATTTGATTGAAATAGATTTATCCAAAAAACAATTTGATGTTTTTTTTTTTTCTAGCTAAAATTCCTAAGTGTTTTCTTAAGTGCTCTTAAGTCAAAAATTACATTTTAAAGCTGAGGTTTCATTAAAAACAGGAAACAGTTTTGAAAACAGGAAGTCGATTTAATGGTTTGGATGGCGCAGTGGGACCTCGGACTCTAAATGATATAGGATGTGATGTATTTAATTGTTATAGCACTTGCTATTACTGTTCTTTTCAACCAGTGTCACGAGTTTTAAGTTTGTTTGATTTTTTTGGTTGACTCTTGTGTTTGTTCGTCACAGATTCGGGATGAATGGGGGAATAAGATCTGGATTTGTCCAGGATGTAATAAACCTGATGACGGCAGTCCCATGATCGGATGCGACGAGTGTGATGACTGGTATCACTGGTAAAAACCTTTTTCAGCTTCTCTTACATTATCCAATTGTTATTTTTATCCCTCTCTCAAGCAAAGAGTTTTTGTTTGGTTGTTTTTTTCCCTGTAATGTGACATTTTCTGATAAGGAAAAAATGTATGGAAGGCATTTTCTGCCAAATTTAAATAATAAATTAAATGATTAAAATGAAAATTAAAACCAGATTAACAATTTCATTACAGAAAACTGTACGCAAAATATGTGACAAAATTGAGAATTAAATTAAATGATTTCATTTTCACAGTGACATCCCTGTCAAATTGAAACATAAAATGCAATTGGTGATTTCACATTTGATTTTCAATACAGTCTCGAGGCAAGACTGCCAATATTAAAATGAAAAGCCAAACGTGAAAAATAAACTACAAATACAGTTTTTACAAAGCTCTTTATTAACGCTCACGCAATAATGGTGACACAATTCAAATTTAAATGTAAATTTTACTTTTCATTTTAACTCCTCTTTTATTTCACAGTTTTCATTTTCGTTTTCATTTTCAAAGACAACCTGCATGCAAATTCTATGTTAATGAGTGGGTGTGGCTCAATTACGCTGTTACGTGGAGGAGCTAAAATGGCGGTTATGGCCAGTATAGCAGCAGAATTAAACCAGCTAGCAAACATTTCGGATGATGATGACTTCATTTTGCTACGAGTTGAATCTATATTGGATACACTTGGACATTTTGCAGCCGTCACAAACTCCGATGTCGATCCTCGAGTTATAAATAGTCTTAGTGAGGTTGTGCAGTGCCTTCAAGTTCGGTAAAACTGGCAAGATATTCACAGATTCGACTTTCCGGATCAATAACTCGCGAGCAAAACGTTTTTGGTACACGAATTATGCCTCTTTTTACTCGTAGTGATGTAGTAAACGAGCTACAAGCGAGTTTGCCTGAAAACAAGCTTTCCTCCGCTCTGTACAAAATACGTTGATCTCAATGCGCTGGCGTCTGAGAGACAAGTCCTAAGGGACCGTCTGCAAAGTGCGAAATAGGTTACTAATAAAATACTTAATAACTTCACAGTAACACACTGTAGTGTCACCAAATTCAGTTCACACATCACTGCTCTCATGCTGCTTATACTACAGTGTTGGTTTTAAAAATAGTTGCTTTTGCACAATTTTAAGATTTTTTTATTATGAAAACGTCAATAACGTTACTGTAACACACTGTACTTTCACCAAATTCAGTTCAAACATCACTGCTCTCCTGCTGGGTTTTTTTTTTTTTCATAATAAAAAAATTATAAAAAATGTGACAAAGCAATTATTTTCAATATGAGTGTAGTAGTATAGCCAGCAGGAGAGCAGTGATGAGTGAACAGAATTTGGTGGAAGTAAAGTGTGTTACAGTAAAGTTATTAACTATTTTTCATAATAAGAAATCCTAAAAAATGTGCAAAAGCAATTAATTTCAAAATGAAAGTTGTAGTATAACCAGCAGGAGAGCAGTGATGTGTGAACTGAATTTGGTGAAAGTACAGTGTGTTACAGTAAAGTTATTAATTTTTTTTCCTTAATTAGTATTCATAAAAAACATTTGTTAAAGGAATTATTTGCAAAATTAAAGTTGTTGTAAAACCAGCAGGAGAGCAGTGATGTGTGAACTGAATTTGGTTGAAATACAGTGGGTTACAGTAAAGTTATTAACTATTATGTTCAATAATGGTGACTTTATTTTCCATAATAAAAATCATAAAAAAATGTGCCAACGCAATTATTTTCAAAATTAAAGTTGTAGCATAACCAGTAGGAGAAACGTTATGTGTGAACTGAATTTGGTGGAAGTACAGTGTGTTACAGTACATTTATTAACTATTGTTCATAATAAATAAAAAAATCATAAAAAATCTGCCAAAGCAATTCCTTTTAAAATCAAAGTTGTGGTATAAACAGCAGTAGAGCAGTGATGTGTGAACTGAATTTGGTGGAAGTAAGGTGTTACAGTAAAGTTATTAACTATTATGTTCAATAACAGTGAAGTAATTAATTAATTTTCATAATAAAAAATCATAAAAATTTGCAAAAGCAATTACTTTCAAAATGAGTGTTGTAGTATAACCAGCAGGAGAGCAGTGATGTTTGAACTGAATTTGGTGGAAGTACAGTGTGTTACAGTAAAGTTATTAACTGTTTTTCATAATAAAAAAAATCATAAAAATGGTGCAAAAGCAACTATTTTCAATATAAGTGTTGTAGTATAACCAGTAGGAGAGCAGTGATGTGTGAACTGAATTTGGTGAAAGTACAGTGTGTTACAGTAACGTTATTGACGTTTTCATAATAAAAAAAAAATCGTAAAATTGTGCAAAAGCAACTATTTTTAAAACCAACATTGTAGTATAAGCAGCAGGAGAGCAGTGATGTGTGAACTGAATTTGGTGACACTACAGTGTGTTACTGTGAAGTTATTAAGTATTTTATTAGTAACCTTTTTCGCGTTTCGCACTTTGCAGACGGTCCCTTAGGACTTGTCTCTCAGACGCCAGCGCATTGAGATCAACGTATTTTGTACAGAGCGGAGGAAAGCTTGTTTTCAGGCAAACTCGCTTGTAGCTCGTTTACTACATCACTACGAGTAAAAAGAGGCATAATTCGTGTACCAAAAACGTTTTGCTCGCGAGTTATTGATCCGGAAAGTCGAATCTGTGAATATCTTGCCAGTTTTACCGAACTTGAAGGCACTGCACAACCTCACTAAGACTATTTATAACTCGAGGATCGACATCGGAGTTTGTGACGGCTGCAAAATGTCCAAGTGTATCCAATATAGATTCAACTCGTAGCAAAATGAAGTCATCATCATCCGAAATGTTTGCTAGCTGGTTTAATTCTGCTGCTATACTGGCCATAACCGCCATTTTAGCTCCTCCACGTAACAGCGTAATTGAGCCACACCCACTCATTAACATAGAATTTGCATGCAGGTTGTCTTTGAAAATGAAAACGAAAATGAAAACTGTGAAATAAAAGAGGAGTTAAAATGAAAAGTAAAATTTACATTTAAATTTGAATTGTGTCACCATTATTGCGTGAGCGTTAATAAAGAGCTTTGTAAAAACTGTATTTGTAGTTTATTTTTCACGTTTGGCTTTTCATTTTAATATTGGCAGTCTTGCCTCGAGACTGTATTGAAAATCAAATGTGAAATCACCAATTGCATTTTATGTTTCAATTTGACAATGATGTCACTGTGAAAATGAAATCATTTAATTTAATTCTCAATTTTGTCACATATTTTGCGTACAGTTTTCTGTAATGAAATTGTTAATCTGGTTTTAATTTTCATTTTAATCATTTAATTTATTTATTTAAATTTGGCAGAAAATGCCTTCCATAAAAATGCAGGTGGGACTGAAATGTTATCTATAAGGAAGTTGTCTCAGGTTTGATTTCATCTTGACTCTAGGTAAAGTCATACAGTTATGACTTTATTCATCTTAGAGGGTGCATAAGACCTTTTGGAATAATATCCAGACCCAACTTCCTTTTTTTGACATACAAGCAAAAAAAAAGTGTTCCTGTGGCAAAAAAGGGCTAGAGCATTGCGTTAGCAGTGCAAGTTTGTGGGTTCGATTCCCAGGGAGCACATGTTAGGTAAAAAATTATAGCCTGAATAATATTAATATTTATTAATATTACTGATAGTAAGTCTCTTCGGATAAAAGCGTCTGCTAAATGCATCAATTTAATTTAATTTAAATTTACAAGCACAAAGTTCAGTGTGATTACATGATTATATTTGAAGCTACAAGACTTCTATAATATTTTATACTAATTTCCGTTCATGTCATTTTAATAGCAACACACACCTCAAAGCAAAGTGAATAAGAGGAAGGAAAAAAAAACACCCAAACTGAGCCTAGATTGCCTGGCAGTACTGTAAAGCTTTTTGGGAATCATCTTTTTCATACGCTTCGCTTAAAGATCAAAAATGCACAGAACAAACTGGTCCTCTTTCAAGATAAGAGGAACTATTTTGATTGCGAGAATGATCAAGTATTTTTAAATCGAAAAAAGATGTGCCTTCTCCATTTGGAATTTATGTCGAATTAAATAAAAAATACAAACTTGGCACACGAGTTGTGTTGTTCATCATACCGATGGATATCATCCAGGTTTATCTTGTAACTGAGACTCATCTATTTCTCTTTCTGTCTCTTTCAGGCCCTGTGTGGGTATTTTAGCCGCCCCTCCGGAGGACCAGTCGTGGTACTGTGTGAAATGTGCTGGCAAGAAGAAAGACAAGAAGACAAAAAAAAGGAAACGCAAAGCGCACTGACCCACATTTCTTTTTCTCTCGTCTCTGTCTTCATCTGTTTTCTCCTTAATTCATTTCCAACTCTTTTGCCTCATTAGTTTTGTTTTTTCCACCCAGCCCTTCTTTTAACTCGGTTAACTTAACTTCATGTCCAGTATCATAATGTATTTTTTAATATGAAAATTTAAAATGTGTATATGTTACTTTTTTATGTGGAGAATCGTATGGTATGTCTATATGATCTTTGATTGTTCAGTAGATCAGTGTTGAAATGAACCTCTCAGTTCGCCCTCATTAAAGGTTTGTTCCATGTATGTGCTGATTCATCAAATCTTCATCAACCATGAGAAAAAGCATTCTGTACTATATCCTGCTTTTTAATAGCCTTCTTCTGATTGATTTTGACTGGAGGTGCAGTTTCATTTTACTATGGATTTAATTAAAAGTTGCTTTTTCACATCTTATTGTTTTGTGGTCTTGTCGTTTGTTTGGGTACAGATCGTCTACTCACTCAGATAAAAAAAAAAAAAAACTTTGAATGCATGAGTTTCATTAGCCAAAATTATAAATGTATTTTATTATTTGAGTTGAGTGATATTTCTATATACTTTATTCAATGGTTTGTTTTGACTTTTGGATTGAATAATGCATTTCTATCAAATTGTCTCTGGGAACTGAAGTGCAAATGTATATATATATATATATATATATATATATATATATATATATATATATATATATAGACATAAAGTTTACAGTGAGTTAAATATGGTAAATGAAGTGTCAATTAAGCATTTAAATGTTTATCCAAAACACAATGAAGTAAAAAAAAAAAAAGATAACCAGCGATGGCATATTTGATGATACTTTGTGCAAACAAAACCCTATATCCTCAAGAGGCCAAGTGACCCTGAAAAGTATTTGGACACTTCAGACACAGATAAAAGTTTAACAAGAAAGAAGTATTTATTTCAAGGAAAGACTAAACAGAATAGAACATTTTCACATAAGGATGTTTTTAATGACAAAGAATTGCAACATTTTCTCACTGTCAGACATTAATAGTACATGAAGAATATGTTCATTGTTAATGTGACAAACTAGAATTGAGTTTACTCCGTAACGACACCTGTGTGAACTTTAGTGTAACGGACTTAAACATGACCATTCTTTTGAAAGATAGTTTGTTTGCCACGTATATTGATAATTTAAAGTATACAGTTACATTAGTGAAGGCCCCACAAACGTATTTCTGGCATATAAAGAAACTCCATAAATTATAGGAAACAGTATGGTAGTAGACCTGCGTTATATCGAATTGAGGCGTTTTTATGAGTGAATCACTGAGTTATTCACTAATCTGATTTTTTCAAAGGTAATGATTCACTCATAAACTAACGAATGTTGTTCGGATCGCAGCCGCTGATAACGGTCCCACAAACGTATACTTCTGCCATAAATTGTAAGAACAGTATGGTGGTAGACCTACGTTATTTCGAATTGAGGCGTTTTAATGAGTGAATCACTGAGTCGTTCACTCATCCGATTCTTTCAATAGGAATGATTCACTTATAAACTAACGCATGTCGTTCGGATAGCCGCTGATTCTTCTTTGGCTTTGTTTGGAGCGGTTTTCGTTGGCGGAGCGAAACCAGACAAAATAACTATCAAATTTTGTTTCTAAAATGTAAGTTACTAAGTATCGACTTCTTGTTTATTCAAGTGTTATTTCTTGGTTAAAAGCAGGTAACGTTACACTCTCACGTACACGATAAGCGCAACTTACCTGTTTCACGTTTGAAAACCAGTGTCCTAACACTTAACGTAGTTTAGATCGATATTTGAAACATACAAATGTCTTTTGTGGTTTTGTTGTTGTTGTTATTTCTTTTAGAAAATGCCACTTTGTTTAACCCAATTTTTACAAGTTTTTATTAATATACATCTACACATATGAAAGGTAGCCTGCAACACGGTAAAAAATACTCTTCTTATCTTTCTGTTCCTTTGTACTTCTGCCAATATGACTAGTGTTTAGCTCCCACACAGCAGCTTTTAAGGAAGTACGTTATTCCACCTGATGCGGACTCTCCGCCACTGAACTCATTTAAAATCTCCTCAAATATCCCCTCACTACCTGTCATTTCTGCTAATCGCACAGATACGGCTGGCTAAATGAGCCTTCACCGTGGCTAGATCATTTCTTTATGTTAGCGCTTATCACAGAAAACTGAGGCCATTATTGTTGCATTGTTACTCGTTTCAAAGCAGAAATGACGGTTCTGATGCAGCAGGGAGCAGTTAGCAGTGGACTTGCTGCTGATAAGAAATGCTTTCCACATGTAGACTGGTATCCAAAGCTGCTGTTAAACGAGAGTGTATCTACAGACAATAGCTGTGAGCTCCGAGCACCGGCTATAACAAAAAACACCCATTTGAAACGTTCACGTGCCTTTAACGCAACAAAGATGCGCGGGAAGGTCATGACCCAATCAATGATAGATCGTAAGGTGGCTTAAAAAAATCACCCTTAAAAGTATAAATGTTTAAATTCATTAGGAAACAAAATATCAATCCAGGTGGCATTTGCAATCATTTAACCCTTAAAGCTCCAGTTTTTAAGCCATTTTATCATTGACTTTTAAGTAACTACCAGTGTGATTTTGGATGAATGTATTGTCAGTTCCCCTCAAGCTCATTAAATAAGTTTTGAACATGTAGATTGTGATATATTTGTATATCAGGTGGTTTAAGATGGTCATCAAGCACTTTAATTACCTTGCCATTATTTACATGCATGTCTGAATGCTCTACTGAGTGATGTTAGTTTTTGCAGATTAGAAGATAAAGGTCACTCACAGCTTCCCCAAAGGTCAGAGGTCACATGGAGATGGACATACAGCAGTTTCCTCTAAAGGTGAGAAGAAAACAAAAGACAAAGCACTTCATGGCAGACTGATGGATATTCATATACGCTGATATTCATATATTGATAATCTTGAAAATGACAAGTTTTGTTATGAATTTGAAACGGGATTTCGGTTTCTTGTCCATCCGGTCTGTTATAACTGAAGCTTGCTGGAAAAAAATACAGGCACAATATTTACATGAAACACTAAATTGACATAAGATTATAAGACTTATTTAATAACGCTGTATTTTAAATATCTTGTTTTATAAAGAAGACTGATAAGTGCATGTTCTGGCTTGTTGGCCTTTATTTGTTTTTATTTTAAATAGTTTTAGGCATAAATCAGAAATGCTCCACTATTTCTTACTTTTCCATTTTCTTGCAATTGGGTTTCACAAAAGTATTTTATATCACACTTTTTGGCCTTCAGTTGGTCTTGCGGATAAACTAATGTTTTTTTTTTCATCTGTCTTTTGAAAAACTGTATGTTTTTATAAGAGTGTAACAGTCTATTTAAGCAGTTGCCTTGTTAACTTTGAATTAACTAACACGTACAGTGTCCCTGAGACCAAATCTATAAAATAACTAAATGAATTGTTTCTCTATAATTTCATTATGTATCCATAACTTATCTTGCCCTTTTATTTAACAAATTTAGATCTATGCAGTCCAAGTTTTCAGGCGTTAAAATAACATTTGCAAACACATATTCTACACACAAATGGCCACTACTACCCCAAACACTAATATACAATGATGATGATGACGATGAAGATGATGATATCAAATCACGTCGCCCTCTGTTGGTAAACATTATAAAGCAATTGAGCGCTGTTTGAGAGATTACAATAAGCAATAATCTATCATTTGAAAAAGAAAGTAGGCTAATTAATGCAAACATACTTATCCTCATGGCGTTGGGATTTATGATTTTTTATGTTGCATTATGGAGCCACTTGAATACGTTAACATCAAAGCAACCCCCAAAAAGCTAAAAGTTAAAAATGCATTAGTTAAGGATGTAAACCAACTGCGTTTTTACAGTAGCCTAAGTCTTTAAGGTTAAACGCATGCCAAATCTCATTTGCTTTCATTAAAGCTTGCAGTAGGCCATCAGTGCTATCAAGCCACAATGTTTTAAAAGGGTTTTATCAGTCTGTTTTAAACATTGAACATTTAGAAAATAAAAAGGATGTGATATACAGTGTCTCAGATACGAATCACGGGATAAAATATTGTTAATTCACCTGAAAGCTCATTTCATTACATATGACCTGTTTTTCCATATATTGCACCCTTTGGAGATGAACCCCTCTTATAAAAAGAAAATCTTTCATATTGTACTGGTTAAAGGCATATAGGACGTTCATCAAAAGAATCATCAGAGGCCTAAGAGGCTTTCTCCTGTGTGATCTGTAAGATTGTGAACAGAACTTTTAAGGTGAACGGCTCGTTCCTCCCTTTTTTTGAATTCAGAAAGTGCCACAACTGAGAGTTTTTCTTTTGTATGTGTTTGCTGCATACTTCTTGTGAGAGTGAAATTGTGATTTATCGGAGGCACTGTAAGCTACACTGGGAGCTTATCTTCCTTTTACGCAAAGGTAGCGCATTTCTTTATCAATTGTTTTGAAACGACAAGCTTCAAAAGCAATTAAGGACGTGATATGACACCAACGCAGATGAATTTCGAATACATTTTAATTAGAATATTTATTTATTTCGAGTTTCTCCTCAGCCCGAAGCTCCTTGAGCAATTAAAGGGGGCGCGCGCGTGATGTTTGAAAAGCCTGATCAATAGCCCGAACAGTGACGCGCGCGCGCGTGGATTTAACATAATCAGCCTCGTGGGCGTCACGCGAACTTCCAGCGTGAAGGTGCAGCATGGAGATAGGTAATTATTTCACCAAAGGCACTAATGAACGCTCTATCTGCCTTCCACAACTCGCATCGCGTTCTGCCCTTACACCATTTATTATAAACTTTCTCATTCTGATGAGGAAAGAAGAGAAAGAATAAACAAAACGAATCTGGGAGGGGGATTCATAGTGCACATCGCAAAGGGGTGTGAGGCATCATCATGTGTCGCCATAAACTGCCAAGTTTAAGCAAGTTTAAGCAAATATCTGAACAGGTGAATATTTGTCACATCCTGTTTAGCTATGCAAGTGGGAATGGAGACCGGGGCCAGTTGCCCTTTTCTAACTCCATTGATTATTTCCCAAGGTTTATTCTGTTTGTTTTAAACATTTTCACCGTTTCAAAGTCATCGTTTTCATCCAGCTAAATTTCGTCTAGGTTGATCTCTTGTGTTGTCACGCCATTTGGGGTAAGTTAATTGTCACAATGAGAGCCAGTTAAAGCCTATATCATTGCCTTTTTTCAGCAACATTTAACATTGGGGATAAAAAAATTAACACAAAACAGTTAATGAAACCGCATTGAAAATTTCAAACCATATACAGTATCAGTACCATATACAAGCCGGTGTAATTTTATTGCTTTCACTTGATTGCCCAACAGCTATTACAAAATTATGATGATTTGGGGGTGTTATATTGAGAATAAAATTCACAAAAAATATTTTGAAGACAATTGTTGAGTTTTAACCTTGTGAAAATTGTTCTAATGTGACAACGCGAACAGAAAGGCAAGACACTTAAGAATGAATGAATGAAATGATCATGTGCATTGGTACCATCGAGTTTTGTCGCTTGACACCAGAGAGCAGCTTTTGAGTCTATTCGGTTTCCCCGGCGTGGTTCCCAGTCATGCAATATGCATTCTTCACCCTGAAAGGCTGGAATAGATTGTCGATATAAAATGTCAAAATAAAACGCTAGCGTGCCTCGCGCTCCCTGTAGTATTTAGATTGAAAGTAAAGGCATTTTCCTTGTGCATTAGAGAGGGGAGGGAGTGATAGAGAGGGGGGAGGTATAGCATAAAGACACCTACACTAGGCCGTGCATCTCCTTTGATCAGAAAGGGCAGTTGCGTCATCAGATGCTGATGTTGGGTGCGCGCGCGCACGCGCTCGGTGAGGAGAAAAGAACGGGAAAGTGTCATCATAAACGCGCGCTGTGTCGGGGAATGACTTTGTGACGACCTTTGTTGCAAATGGGCTGCAGACATGGAAATGGCTTAGCGCTATCGCCGTCTCCCAGGCAACCATCAGGGTCCCCATCTCTCGCGGAGAAATGAGTTATGAAAAGGCTGGAGTGAAGCAGGGATTAAACATGATCCTGGGGACAGGGTGTCAATCAAAAAAGCCAACTCACAAACCGCGCTCCTTTTTCCCCCACTACAAAATTGTATTTTGAAACGCAGCATATATTTACTGCCAAAGGTGCCACTGTCTATTTTATATTTATTTAAGGCCGATAATGAATTGGTGCTTTAGTGCGCCTATAAAGATGGGAGGTTGTGCTTTTAAAATCCGTTATCGGAGAGGATTTAGCTCGGCACAGTGCTCACAGGCAATGGGTATTTTTCAATTACCCAGATTAATTGCACTGCATAAATTAGAATACAAGTAAAGTGAATGGAGATCAAAGTTGTTGATGAATCTGAGACATGGTGGAAGCTGAACTGGCGCACAATGTGAATGTATTATGTCAGGTGTCAGATATGTGTTTATCGAGAACATTTAGAATTTGATGCCGTACATTGGACCTTTAGGCGCCATTTTTAATTTTTACGATACTGAAAGCAAGGCTGTGAGTGACCAACTTCAGCTTACTCAGTAAAAAACAACAAAAAAACAAAACAAACAAACCTTGGGACCTAGGGGAAAAACATCGGAACTTAGAAAAAAAAACAGAACTTAGAAAATAAACAAATTAATAAAAAATTACAATTTACAGGAACTGGAATTGAAACGTGACCTAAGACCTGTCTGCCAGTCTGCCTATATGTCCACCGCAGCCTTGTTTGTATTCGCGTCAATTGGTTTCGCGTCCACGTTGACTAAAACACCAGGGATACCAAATCAACACGATCTTAATTGTATTTGTAACGTCAATGTGTCGCGAATATAAGAGAAAGAGCCGTTGTTTGTCTAACCTAATTTCACCGGCTGGAGTTAAGCTGGACCGTTTAGAGTGGAGATGAGGGAGGGGGGCGTTCTTCAAATTGGCTTGACCCGATGCTATTTGATATTTGGCTCTTTGACACTCATTTAAAGGCGCGCGGCACCAAAGCAGAACGCGGACAAGCCCGGCCTGAAACCGGATCCGCGCGCGCGCGGGGGGATCTGGAGAACACGATAGCCGGGGGCTCGCGCTCTCCAAAGGCTCTCTGGTCATCTTAGACCGACTCGCTCGAGCCTGCAGCGCCAGCGCGTCGCCAGGCGGCGTGTAAACGGTAAATGTTCGCTATTTGTTCCAAAGATTGCAATGAAAATCAAGTCTGCCTCCTCTTCTCTCAGGCTCCCTATTCTCCACTTTCTCTCACACACTCGAGATACCAACAAATAGCCATTGAGTAAGAGGCTTAAAGACCCCTTCTCCCCCCACACAATACTTGAATTCATCAAGCGAGTAAAGGCGACATTAAAAGGAGAGAGAGGGAGAAAGGGAGAAATATTGGTATTTATTGAATCGTTAAAGACAAGATACCGGACACCTTTCGACAAAAGCCTTCCAGCAGTGGCCTCTGAACTGCTTACATTAACCAAAACAACAACAACAAAAATACAAACAAACACAAAATTCCAAGTGAAACTGGGGCAATTGTGGCCATGTTTGATGTCATGTGTAAAAAGAAGGCCGATCAGAAACCCATTTCACATGGGAGTAAGTCAGGACACTTTTAATAAACGTCTCGTTAGAAGAGGTTTAGTGCAGATAAAGCGATGCCATTGTGCGCGCGCCCCTGGAGAGCAGGCAATGATGTAACGCGCGCATTTGTGTCCAATTCCCCTGTCATCCATTTCATTAGTTAATCTACTCATCTCAGTCTCTCCATCTCTGTTACCCTTGCTTCTCTCCCGCCAATCTGCGCATCTCTACCAACAAACAGTTCTACAAATAAAAGACCCTTCTCTCAGATTGCTTACTATGATCGTGGGCTGTATGATGTGCTTTGATTAATGCTGGTTCGTCATCAAAAGGCTGTTCGTGGCCTATCCTAAAGGAACCCATTGAGAAATCCACATATCTGGGTTTTCTGAAGAAAAAAGCCTGTGGCCTTACAAAAATTGTATAATTAGCATATTTACGTAGGCATGTAAAAATATATAGGGCCTATATAAAACAGAGCTTTCCCCCTTTCTTTAAACCCATCTCGCTTTCGATGTCTTTCCCAGTTTCTGTCTAATATCCTCTCGCTCTCTTTTCAGTTCTGCCCCCTCTTCTCTTTCTCTGTCATTCTCCGACGTGCCCTGAGATGCTAGTTATAGGGGAAATAAATAAAGCGATAAAATCTCTGCAGCACATTGGAAAAATGACAGATCAAGCTAGAAAACCACAGAAATATATAAATAAATAAGCCTATACAAAGCAAAATATGGTGCTTAAATATAGTGAGGGAAAAGTGAGAGAAAATATAATTAAACGTGAAAAATATTAATTAATACAAGAAATGCAAAAAGAAAAGAACTCAAATAATCTTGATTTAAATTACAGGAAATTGTAGGCTATCAACGGGTCCAGGGCGGGCCATTCGAATTTAAATTCTTCTTCTTATAATTATAGTAATATTTGAGCTATAATATTCAATTGTTTATTTTTATTTCTTTATTTGTGCAGTGTTTTGTCGCGGTTTGATTAGTTTCGCTGCCATCAAACGGCTGATAAGATGTAGATAGGAAAAGCCACAACTACAAGATGTATCTAGTGTTGTATCTTTTATCTTATTTTGATATCAAGGTTTTGGTATCATAATGATATCCGTTATCGCGGCTTTTCGTTAAAGCTCAGGTAGCCTGCAATATCTACAAGACGGTTTGCTGCCAAAGCCACAAGCATGAAGCTCTGAGAGGTGAGCTGAACTCATGCCCACCCCTCACACCACCAATCCCTGCTCGGTGATTAATGATATTTCACTCAGATTAATCACAGAAAATGAAAGATCTTTGAGGTTTTCAGTGGATAGGCGGGGGAGGTGGAGATGATGTAGAGGAGAATTAGCACCATCGAATCTTTTTAGATGCAAATATTGCGTTATCTCCGCGTTACTGCACTGTTTTTGGTGTTTATGATTAATTATCTCCTCTTGGTGAAAAATAAATCATGCGAAATTAGGATCTCGCAGCCTCCACCAGCCTTGCAGTTGATGGCAGGTCGCTGTTGTTATAATTTCTGGTCGAAATTGACACACTAATTATAGTGCGGCACTATGAATACTAGAAGGCAAGATTACCTCTGCCTTTTTTATTTATTTATTATAATTTTTATCAGATACCCCCTTATATTTTACCAATTAAAAATCGCAAAGGCATTTCATTGCCCCAGGATAAAAAAAAAAAAACATAAAAAAACATCCTCTTTCACAACATTGGCCATCACTTTTCCCCATCAGATTCATTGTGATGTATTAGATGCAATAAATTATCCCATGTAACAAAACATGGCGCGCTGAAAGGCAGATAATCTGGAGGCGCGAGATAAGGATTCATTATTCCTCATCATTATGGCTCTGCCTTCTTTCTTAATCAGACTCTCTGATCCTGCAGGATCTGGGCACAGAGCAGATAAGCGCCAGTCGTTTATAATTCTCCCCACCTTGGCCTAATATTTTCAAATCAAATCGGGAGGAAGAGGCAGCTGGAACAAAAAAAAAAAAAAAAAAACAGGCTTATGGTTGTAGGGAGAGCACACGGTTGGAGAATGGTAAAACAGAGAGGGAGAGAGAGAAAGAGACAGAGAAAGAGAGAGGCAACACTTTGGCTATATTAACCGATTTTAACATTACATTCTAAAGAAGTACTTTTCACCAAAGTATGAATGTTAAAAATATTAAATGAATAATAAACTGATGTCCCATTTCACCATCCAAAATGAACAATTTTACCATATGGTGTTGATTTTAATCATGATATAAGGGTAAACAATGACAACATAATAAAACCTTCGGGTGGGTAATGCGAATAAGATCAATAGCAACCGATAAACAAGCGATAAATGAATACGGTTAGGTGCTGAATTGAGAGGCTGTCCAAACAACTCGACTGAGCGCCACATTGGCTCAAAGTGTTTGAACAGACCACCCCGCTTTCTGCTGCTGAAATTAATCGCTTTATAAACGTGATATCATAATCCCCTGCTCTATCTGCCGATAAGACTGAGGGAGTTATAAATACCAGAAGCATAAATAAATAAATTAGTGGAATAAACAGCCCTGTGTGTTAGTATCAAACTCAAGGTTCACACTTGGCTGTTGTCAGCTGTACTGTCACGCTGAGGTTCACGTCAACTATACGACATTAATCACTGAATTTCACGGCGCGAGAGGCAACCGAGTGTGTGTGTTTTTATTGACCCCACAATTATTCTCGCCACAAATTGCGCTATCCCTCAAAACAGTTCAGAAATAATATTGTGCATATTGCCAAAACATAACGAAAAATACAGGCCCATCGTTGTTTTTTTCAAACATAGCCTACTACTTTATTATTTTTGTCACGGATTGCCTCCATATTTTACTTAACACATAATTTAACTAATATTTGCGGAATTATTTCGATACGTCAGTATTTTTTCCAACCAGATCAATCTTATTTATGCTATGCGTTCAGAGATAAAAGATAATAAGAAAGGAGAGAAAATTGATTCGAAAATGAATTTGCTCTCAAAAGAAATAGATTGAACTAATTAATTCAGAAATGTTTTAAACCGCCGTCGACGTTAATCTGTATTTATCATATTTATAATGTGTTCTAATTATCTGTGCAATATTTCTTCATTCGACTTTTTGTTTTATTGCATCTAGTATGCGCATTCATCATTGACGCATATTAAAAACAGTTTTACATAGATATTAGGGTGCTGTTTATTTGACTAAGCACTTTATTTAAGACTGAGGCAGATTATTAAATCATTATCTTTAGGGATGTGCCCTTGCCTAATTCCGTTATTAAATCAAATACATAACATTTGAGGTCTTGTTGATGCTCTGGAAACATTGAATAATTTATTTTTTAAAGAGCCTCGTTTTGGCTCGACGTTGCTGTAAGTTTATAGCGCCGTTTCAGCCAATTATCTTTAATTTACGACCTTAATTGAATTTCTTCTCCAAAGACAGATATTGGTGTGATCAGTTTACTGGCCTCAACGCAATGTGAGAGATACAGGCAAGTCTTTCTTTCTTTCTTTCTTTCTTTCTTTCTTTCTTTCTTTCTTTCTTTCTTTCTTTCTTTTTTCTTTTTCTTTCTTTCTTTGTCACTGCCGTTTCAGCATCCTTTCTCCTTTTCTCTAAATCTCTCTCTCTCTCTTTGTTGCACATCATCCAACCTCGCCCCCCACCCCACCCTACAACCCCCCCATGAAGAGAACAGAAAGCCATTCCGTCAATAAATGGGCGTGTTAGCCGAAACAGCTGCTTGTCATCTGCAATCAGCTCAGAAGAAAAACACTATGGTTGTATTTCGAATAGGAAGTGTATCTGAACCGCGATTATGTTGCATGTTCTGATTTCTGACATTCTCAGAGGCCTCTCAAAGGCTCTGGCTTCAGAGCCGAAGACTTACCTTCAGTGAGTCCACCGCAGACCTGCAACAGAACATCTATAATGATTTATACATATCTACATGCAATTCAATTATTCAAACAAAATCAAATATAAAAGAGTAATACAATCAAGTCTGGAAATTCCACAATTTTAGTGCTGAAGATGTCATATATACAAAGATTTACCTACCAATATATCATGGCCACCATAAAATATTTTTGTTTAGGACTTAGCTGAAATTATCGACACAGACACGTCATAATTCTATACATAACGTCATCTGATATTCATGGTTTTAATATCGCATTTATTTATGCAAATGACGATATGATATCTTTCATGTGGAAATACATCTATAATAGTTCTAGTAAAAAAATCTCTATAAAATAGCGTACGTGTTTAAGCAATCCTGTATCATTTCTTACCGCTATTTGAGCTACAGTTTCATATAAAACATAAATGGAAATACACGAACAGAATTTTAACAGATCGTTATTTCATTAGAAATTATTTACTAACCATAGTAACCGCGAAGGGTTAGTGAATAAAAACAAATTCAAATGGTCAAACCGTGGCAGGCGCTATCAGTCATCTCATGCATTATAGAGCTTCAGTCTGGCATCTAACAGGCTGCGAGGTTACGACTCACGGAGAAAAGCGGCGTGCTACGGAACGCACGCGGGCGGTACCTGTTCCCTCTCCGCGGCCCGGACGTCCACGTCCCCCCTCTCTCTCTCTGTTAAAAAGGTTCGTTACGGACGCGTGTGATCGCTCCCATTCAGATTTAAGTGTGTGTTTTTACTCCGCAGCCTGCACCGACCCGGAAGAGCTCGCGCTTGGTGTACAGTGAGTACGGTAAGTGTGTGTGTGCGTGCGCGCGCGAGTTAGAGAGAGTGTGTATATGTGTGTGTGTGTGTGTGTCTGTAGGCTAGAAGAAAAAAGGAGCCTAGTTTTTTTTCTCTCCTGCTGTAAATGCCATCGGCACTTCCATCTGTGTGTCACTTCACATCTGAAGCCCATCAGAAAAAAACGCCTGACCACGCGTCAACCACAATTCCGCAGGTCAGTAAACAGCTATTCGGATTTATATTTTCCATATTTTCTAAATTATTTCATAGCTCCACAATTAGCCTAGCTTCTAAAATTGTCGAATAAATTGATTTAGCTTGCATGTTCCTAAACGTTATGCATGCGTTTATATGCCAGTTCCTCGGATGCTTTGTTCCCCGGTTTCATATTTGGAGCAATACACATGGGCATGATAACAAACATTTCTGCATCAGATATGTTGGGTTTGCGAGTGTCAGTTATTTAAAAAAAATAGAATTTTTTTTCACATGTTTTGTTCTGTCTGAGGGTGGCACAGTCATTTAAAAATTCCAGACGTGTAGATGTCAGCTCTCATGAGCTTATTCATTTCACCCGACAGATATATAGGCTATGCGTTTCACCAGCACCCACGTCCACTTTCCGACAATCGGGGTGGGATTTTATGGACGCCCTGTATTTTAAGAGACATTTTCCCGCCTACCGTCCTCTAGATGAAAGATTTTAATGATCTATTACCACCTGAGAGTGAGCGACTATGCTTCCCTTAACCCGTGAAATTGATCTGATTAGCCCCGCAATGGGTCGTAAAGAGAAGTGGATTTGCTGAAACTGCGCTTCCAGTGTGTGTATAGGGAGAGAGAGAGAGAGGGGCAGAAATAGCGAGAGAGAGAGAGGATGGATGCATTTGTGTTGCTGGTTTGAAGAGCACTGGAAACACAGAGAAGAGGACGCGACATTAAGGCACATCATAGGCCGTCTTTCAGGGGCGCGAGCTCGTTTGGTTTGTATTTGCATTGATTGGAGCTGAATGCGCGTAAAACAGCTGTTTCTCTCTGATAGCACGAGACCGGCCACAGCATTCAGCTGCACAGAGGAATGATCTGAAACCATGTCCTCAAATCAGCACTCGACCGAAAGGAAGAGATGCACTTTTGTTTGAACGAGAATATTCCTGCGATGTGCGTCTTTGTTTAGCCTATCCCCTGAGTGATGAAGTTGTTACATGCGACATCCCAAAGAGCACCAGTGGAGATCAAATAAATGCATTAGGCCTAAAGCAGCCTAATACATTTATGATGGTGTTATACGAACAGACGGATTCATATTTTGAGGCTAATATATTGGGGGATGGATCAATCAGAACGAATAAATAACGAATATTTTGGAAATTAATAATTTGGCCTGTTGCAGATTTATAGAGTTTGCTGTCATCAGCATCAATTAAAAACCATCTTTAGATGTTTCTCTCTCGAGCGAGGAATTATCAAAAACAAAACCTGCACTCGAGGCTCTCATGTTTTTTCCCTCTCACCTTTTTTCTTAGAAATAAGTCAAACTCTCATTATGATGCAACTATCAGAATTTCACGTCCTCGACTGGGTTCTAAGAATTTGCAGCATAACCTACATAGGCCACCATCACACAGTTTACAAATTCAGAAAGAAAGTTCGTTCTTGAAAAGACGAAGTGTATGAATCACAAACCGCCTAATGTTCCGAGTTACCGTTTTAATTATTTTTGTTCTTCGTCTTTTTCTATAACAATAATAATAATTATAATTATTATTATTATGTTATAAAATTGATGTTATTATTACTATGTTATATGATACAATTATAATAATACTTATAATTTTTATGTTTTTAAAAAATTTAATTATTTATTATAGTTATTTTTTTAGAAATAGCAACACAACTAAATTTTATATAGGCTATATATATATCTTCCAGATAATTTGGGCAGAATTTATTATAACATTATGCTATTTAGAGCTGAGCTCTTTTGTGATTTTCCACAGCTGGGAACTGAGAAAAAAGAAACGTTTTGTTGCTTGAAAATAAATGTGAAGAACAAGCCTTTAAAATCGTGAATATTGCAAGTGTAGCGCTCATGTTTCGCTATGGATTGAACCCCCCTCTCCTGTCTTCATCTTTCGGTAGCTGGGGTGAAGTGTGTGTCCTCTGGTTCACCCCTCTCTGTTTGGACAGCTTTACCTGGACACTCTAGGCCGACCCTTTCATCAAATCTCCTCTCATCTTCAACTGGTCGCTACAAACGTCATGGAGGCTTGTGTTAAATAATTAATCACCATACAACCTACGCATGTATGACTTATGTATGGTGGGTCCGTATACTATATATAGGCCTACACAAATGACAAAATCAGTCATGCAGAAGGTGAACAGATAACAATCGTTCTCGCCTCCACGATCAACCAAAAATGAAAGCGGATGAAAATGAACACAATTGTTTTGATTTAGTGTATTATATAATTCACGAGAATGATAACAACAATGCTACTACTAGCCTACTCTAATAACAATAATAACAGTAGTCGCAATTTGTTTTTTAATTAGTAGGCTACTCTTGTGCACCATATTGTTTGTGAGAGCTTCATACCGTCATGACCTGCTTTCGGAATTTATCATTTGCTCACCCGTTCAAAAACACACTTCACCAAAATTATTACGGCGAGGTTTTATGTGTCGATAAATGGTGCTCGATAAACAAAGCGCGTTATCTGCGCACATCTTCTAACCCTTGTTATAGGATAGACTAAAATAAAACGGCCGGGTCTTAAGTTCTCACCCACAATGAAAAGTGTGATGCCTCCTGATTTTAATCAGCCTAGCCTGACACAATCATTCACAAATTATCTACCCAATCTTCAACCTGACCCAGTATCGCTGTCTACCACCGATTTGCTGTAGTGAATCAACCTGGTGGCCCCGACTAAAAAGAACGGGCCTGATTTAACATAGGCATATATATATATATATATATATATATATATATATATATATATATATATATATATATATATATATATATATATATATATAGCCTATATATGCTATGTACGGAATTGCAATGTATTTAATTGTCTGGCTTTCTTTTTCACAAAATGCTATAGCTGTATAATAGGATTCTATTCCATATTTTGTTTTGACAACCCGAAGTATAATAAATGACATCATTTTTTTTTTTTTTTTGAGAGGGAAGCTCATCGAATACTTCCAGACTCGTGCCTCTAGTGTTCGGGACTGTTTCCATCCATGATCCGCGTACTAAGCTTAAGACATTCAGTCAAGAAACAAAACACATAATCAGGATTCCACTTTTACCGTCGCGTATTGCCTTGGAGTACCTCTAATGTACGCTCGCGCGGATCATTACACGCGTCCGCTGACAGCTCGACAATGACATTGAGCCAGTGCAACACTTTCCATCCAACTTCGGTCTTTACCACCGAGAGGAGAGGCTTTCCTCTTCGTACGTGGAGGAGGGAAGATGCACATTTCCTGAATCAGCATTTTTAACCAATTCCATTTTTTTTAAAGGAACATGAAAGGTTTATTCGCCACGATGGAATGGAAATTGTCGTTTAGCCTACTATGCTTACCAGTTTTATTATTCACTTGAAATCACATTAAGCTATTTTAAGTAGCACTGGTGTTTTATTGTTTTCTGGACACCTAAAGAGAATAGCGACAGAAACGCAAGCTTGCAGAGCACATATTTCACATCCAGTGCGTAGAGTAGGCTATATTTCCTGCCCGTTTACTGACGTCACGTCCAGCGGCGTCGGCAGGGCTGGCCGTCATCTCAGAGCATTTCAGAGCATCAAACGAGCAGCCCAATTGCATTTTGTCAATCTGTAGGGATGGGCCGGCCCAACCGCAGCTTTACAGACAAAATATCACCCTAAGGGCCAAGGCCCCCCATTATTAGAGCGCAACCAAGTATAATAGCGAATAATACCAGACACTGTCCCTTAATGTAGCTTCTGAACACACTCTCAGAAGAAATACGTTCTCGTTATGTATTATGGGTAAAATTTTTACCCGTGCGCACTGAAAGGCTAGCTATTTGCACCACTTTATATGTAATGGTCTCTTAAATTAATAATGATGCAATCATTCGGTTGGTGTCCTTCAAGTAATAAATAATACCGACTAAAGATGCTGGGGAAACCCTGTGTTTAAAATGTGAGAAGAGAGAAAGGTATGACCGTAGTCTTACCGCACCACTATAAGAGCCTCGTTTGAAAATGCAGAGTGAACCATTAGGAAAACGTGCTCGTCACCGCGAGAGGACGCACTGTCACAATTTAAAAGAGCAAACACACGAGCTCCCTCTGATAACACACACAGCCGTTTAGACACAAAAGACAGCAGGCCACAGAACGATGGTGCCCTTAGGACATAGGACTGATATTTGTAGATCTGTATTTTATTTATTTATAGGCACATTTATTTTACTAAGCAACCTTAATAAATACAATATTTATTCAGCGCTTAATTCATCTGTTTAAGAAATCTTTTTGATTTAAGAAAAACACATATCAGTTTCTATTTCAGACGCTGCATTCTTCTTAATTTAAAAGCAATATTTTTTTTTCTTTATGGTTTAGGGCTAAATTATTTTAGCTTACACTTTATTTTACAGTCATAACAGCGAATTATACAATTATATGCTACAATTATATTAGAATCAACCCTAAACCAAAATCTAACTCTACACTGAGGAGACTACTTGTTGTTAATATTAATATTCCTGTTAATATTGTTAATATTACTCAGTACTTAAATTTATAATTACATGGTAATAATAACACCTTAAAATAAAGTGTATCCTAAATATATTTAAGCTGCGTAAACACATTTGGCGTGTTTGGGTTTTATAGGCCTAATGTGTATTATATTTACACGTACTACTAAAAAAATGCCTTATTTTGTAAATGAATGGGGAGCAGAATTGGGCGCAGCTTCTGGTCATCTTTCCCTGGCCCACTTTATTCAATTAGTCCAGGCTGTTGGGCCCCGCCCCTGCTGATGACACCACAGACCCTCCTTAAGTTGCGTCGCGCCACAGCTGTCTGCGAGCATTGAGCTGACTGGCGCCATCCTGAAAGAATGCCTTCACTGTAAAAAAACACAGAGAGAGCAGAGTATTCAGAGACAGAGGGAGTGCGCACTAGAGAGAGCAAGAGAGAGAGAGATAGAGATAGAGGGAGGCATGGCAATAGAGTAAGAGGGAAGAGGGTTACTACTACTGCGCATAAACACAGATTTGATCGAACTTGTGCTCGGTCAGAAGGAAGAAAACGTATCCAGATCGACCCGGCTCGGCCTGAACCGTCAAACTCACTTGTTGAGTCTACGCAACGCAACAGCACTATACTGAGAGAGAGAAAAGAACTTGCGGAACTTGACGCGCGCTTGGATGAGTACGCTGACTTATGTCCAACATTAGTATAAATGCATTTGACTTTCACTAGTGTTTATTGAACGGACGGATCCAGTTTATACGAGCTTCTGACAATTTGCCAATGACAGAAAGAACACAGACGAACGGACGGACTTTGTAAAAACAAATTGTCTTGTTCAATTTCAGGTGATCGGAAGTGAAAAAAAAGAAAGAAAGAAAGAAAGAAAAAGGAACCTGTGGATTAAACAAAGGAGGAGTTTGGACTTTTTTGAACTTTCGTGTTGTGCGTTTCGGTGAGTGTATGAACGCTTGTTAAAAATAAATAAATAAGTCAAATAAAAGAATAAAAACAATGGAAGTAAGTCCGGAGCAGTCCCGTTGGGTGACCCACCATCACCCGGTCATTAACGGCCAGCATCCCGAGACACACCACCCAGGACTGGGACACTCCTACATGGACCCGTCGCAGTATCCCCTCGCCGACGATGTGGATTTATTGTTTAATATCGACGGACAGAGCAACCACCCGTACTACGGGAACTCGGTTCGGGCTGTGCAGAGGTACCCGCCACCTCACGGTAAGTATATCAGCCCTAAATGATTTTGCATTATTCCTCTTATCTCCATTTTGACTAAATTAATAATGCGTAGTAAGAGAGAAACTGCTCTTAGGATTGTACTGAAAATGCAACTGACATTTTGAACGGTGTTAGTGTAGCTTACGTGTGGCTTACCTGAAGTGGTGTGTCACTGGTTTCACATCTTTCTAGTATTCTATGGTTATATGGTTATTTAGGGTATACAGTAATTATATAATACTACAGTGCATTGCTTTCATTTTAGAAAACCGTTTTATTAAATTTTAATGTGGTCAAAAATAAAATGTAAACATGCACCGTTATTCGAAAACACACATAACTATTATGTTGGTAGAATGATGTTGTAATATATTAAAGTAAAGTATTTCTATTAGCACTACTTGGCTGGGGCTCAGGTGAATGATTTGATGATTTAATGATTTAAAAGTCGTTCTCTAAATAATGAAGCGATTTTTTCCTTTACGAGGTACTTGAATTTTAGTGCGGAAGAACAATTGCTTTAATTTATTGACACGACTTCCTGAGCGGAATGGGGCAAAGCGTGACCTTGTTTCTCTGTTGAATTGCCCCATCTCTAAAAATATCTAAACTCCGTGCAGCATCAATAGATACTGGTGGGTATCGAAAGTCTTTTGAAAGAGAGAAACTCTCGAGGGCTGTTAATTGCGACCCTTCCCATGCAGCGCCATCGAAAGCCTTTTAGAGATGTAGGCCTTTACGTGCTGTTTCACAATTTTCATTACTCATTTAGTCAAGTTGCACTAGTTCTTTTATACCACAAAAGACCGTTGCTAGAATGTGTTTCAGCGCATAAAATACCATATATGCGTGAAATACACGTAAAAACGTATCATAGCAATCAAGGTGTAAAATATCATTTTTGCATGTTATTTGAAATGTATATTTATACGTGTTATTATTATACACCTTTCTTTATTTCTGTCGTTTATTATACACACATTATTGTGAAGTTTAAAGATCGTGTTTACAAAACAACGTTTTTTTTGTTCTAATCGTTCAGATGTCATTTCTTGGCTCCTTAATGTGACGAATCCCACAGCCCCACCTCGTCCTGTCCTGACAACAGGCTTGTCTTTTGTTTCAGCAGGTACTCAGGTGTGTCGCCCATCATTGCTGCACGGCTCTCTTCCTTGGCTCGATGGAAGTAAATCTATCGGGCCTCACCACAGTACCTCCCCCTGGAACCTCGGGCATTTCCCCAAGACTTCCCTGCATCACAGTTCCCCTGGGCCTCTGTCCGTCTACCCCCCAGCCTCCTCCTCCTCGCTGTCCGGTGGCCACTCCAGCCCACACCTCTTCACCTTTCCCCCCACTCCACCCAAAGATGTGTCCCCTGACCCCTCAATTTCCACGTCAGGTTCGGGCTCATCCATACGGCAGGAGGACAAAGAGTGCATTAAGTACCAGGTGTCTCTGGCCGAAAGCATGAAGCTGGATTCGGCTCATAGTCGGAGCATGGCCTCTATCGGACCGGGCGCGTCCTCCGCGCACCACCCCATCGCCACTTACCCATCCTATGTGTCCGATTACGGGCCGGGGCTCTTCCCACCAAGTAGCCTGATAGGTGGGTCCTCTTCTAGTTATGGTTCCAAAACGAGACCAAAAACAAGGTCCTGTTCAGGTAGGCGTGCGCTTTACTACCCTTTGGTTTTTTACTAACATAATCATAAGATCATTAAACAGTAGATTTTCCTCTAAAAAGCTATATTATTGTGCACTTGCCATTCTTCTCGTTTTCCTCAAAAACAGCCTCCCAGGTTAGCCAATTACCAGACTACTGAATTCCCTTTTTTCTTTTTTTGGTCTGTGCCAAGGCTTCGCTATCAAATTTGGGCAAATTCCACCTCCCTTATATCAATGGCTCCACTCCTTAAAATACAAAGGAATCTGCAATGATTAAAGATATTACAAAAAGATAAGGTTAAATAAATAAAAAAATAAAAAAAAAATATATATATAGGGAATTAATATGATTAATTTGAGCTTGATTTGAGCTGTTCGCTTGATTAATTTTTCTTTTCTTTTTTTTTTTTGTTTGGTAGCAGTTTAAATTATCAATCCGCAATAGACTTCTTCTTTTATAGAAATTAGAGATTTGTTAACACCCCTGCCTTGCACTATTCCGTTAGTATTTTTCATATATGTCGTCGAGTTACAAAGCGGAATTAGCTTCCCTGATTTATTAAACGTCGCTCAGCATATGCAGATGAGTCTACAAGTTCGAAGCGGAGTGCTCGGGTTTTCCGGATGTAGATGTGTGTGTGTGCGTGCGTGTTTTCTCTCTGATCTCTTGCTCCTCTTGTGCCTCGCAGTGCACGGCCCCGTCTCTCTCGCGTTTATATGTTTAAGCTAATCCAATTATTTTCAGACTGCTGCACGCGACAGTTGCATTGTTTACTTTGCGCAGAAACTTTGATAGAGTCCGGATGCGCCGCGGATCGCTCGGAATAACGAATGAGCTGGCGCAGTGCTCGGCCGACATGCACAGACAAGAGAGTAATCCAAACACACAGAGAAAATGATTTCAAAAGGTCAACCAGCTTTTTAAATGCGATTAGAGAACGGACGATTTTTAAAGTCATGGTCTATTCATAACGATTGATTTCATAATGAGAGAAAATATCTATTCTGCTCTCTCATACAATTTTTTTTTTTATTAATTATTATTATTATTATTATTATTCACACACACACACACGCACACACGCACACACGCACACACACACACACACACACACATATATATATATATATATATATATATATATATATATATATATATATATATATATATATATATATATATATTGCTATTTAATTCGTTTGCTGTTTTATTTGGAATACATAGTTTGCACAAGCACAAACTATATCGAAGCACTACCACTAAAGTTCTAGCGTCGTTCTTTTTAGGTTTTATTTTGAACCAAATTTGGATGCTGCGCGATTTTCTATAGATGCAGCAGAACGCTCTTTTTTTACGCACTTGTGTGTGTGTCACTGTCTGAGGTGAAACGCTCGCGAGCGCTGTGGTTTTTGGGGCAGTAAGCAGAGGCACAAAGAGACTCGTTGCCTCCACACACGAGGACAGGAATGCTGCCGGGTACAGGGGGGCTTGCACGGCGAGCTTGTTTTTCGTTTCAGCGGAGCGACCGGAGGCGTGGGTCACTGAACATGTGAAGCGCGCGCCCTTCACCTGTCAGTCAAACGGAAAGAATGCCAATCAAACGCCACGGTGTTTTAATTACGTAAAGAGAGCGGGTTACACCATGAGTTAATTAGACCTACGCTTTCACTTACCGTTTCTGAATCTATTTAACATTATTCCAGCCTTAGATTCTAAAATCTTCTTTAACATATCATAAATAAGTCTTCTTAGTAATGAACCGGGAGGTTGTTTCTTTGGAAATCGAGTCATGTCGCTTTATCCAGCAAGCTATATTATATTTGCGATCCCCTCTTCTAATAAATGATGCAGTATTTTCAAGACATCGTTGTTTAGAGCCTGCAGCAGCTAAGATACTTTTGATAAGACCTATCTCTGTGTACATTTTCACAGCATTGCCTACTTTGAACCGCTAAGTTATTTGCAGATCTTATCAGATGATGTCACATATCTGACGATTGAAGAGTTAAGCTCAGTGATGTCATATTAGATAATGTTTTTTTTTATGTGGTAATGCATTAATAATAATAATGATAATAATATGTTATTAATGCATTTCATATTCATCATTTTTATCAATGCAAATCTTCAGCCTGTTTGAGTTTTTGATATTGCCTTTTCATATTTTTTTTAATGAATAATTAATTATTTGTGGTTTTTTTTATGTGTGCAATAACTCTTTCATATTAAAACAGTTATTAGTAAATATTTTGCTTATATAATTTTGATATGTAATTATATCAAAGCGACTGGCCACGGGCGTTTAGTAGATGTCCGCTAGTGGCCTGTGATGATTGTGTTGTGTGCATGAAAGTGTGTTTTAATGGTTCTAAAAAATCAGTTGTGCATGCGTGTGTGTCTGTGTTCGCAGAGGGTAGAGAATGTGTTAACTGCGGGGCCACCTCGACTCCTCTGTGGCGGAGGGATGGCACCGGTCACTATTTGTGTAACGCCTGCGGACTGTACCACAAGATGAACGGCCAGAACCGACCCCTCATCAAGCCCAAGCGGAGGCTGGTATGTTGCTCGATTGCACTGCATTAATGACACTTGTCTTTTTCTCTTTTTCTACCCAGGAAGAAGTGTTAGCTGCAAGAAATTGACTCGCCAAGCGCAGGTGTCATTTCTTTAAGATTAAGCAATAGCAGTTATTATTATTATTATTATTATTATTATTATCATCATCATTAATGATAATAATGCCATTTTATGTATCAGATTTTCTTTTCTTTTTCTTCTACCCCCCCCCCGCCCTAAACAAATCCGTAGACAAATTTATTTTATCGCAAATATTGCTGACACTGTGTCTACGTGTCAGCATAACGAAATTTGTCACGGAGAGACTTCAAACAGTTGTGAAACGAGCGCTTATCTCAAATGAGTACGCGTGGGAGGCGATCAGCTCCGTCAGGTCAAATATGTCTGCAGAAATTAGGTTCAATTCTGACAATATGCCATTCATCAGGGGACACTGTTTCACAGGGATTTAATAAACGGGGGGGGGGGAGAGAGAGAGAAACTGTGTTTTTCAAATGGCGTGGCAGCACAGACACGTCTCTCTTTGGGCTTTGGATAGAGTCGAGGTTCTTGAGGCGCGGAGAAATAGTCCGAGCGCTGCTATTTTGGCATCGGCCTTCTCTCCCTCTCTAATGTGAAAAGCCGACTTCCCAGGAAAAGACTGGCGGATATCTGAGCGCTGCTGATAAAGCTCCTCGAACAACAGCGCTCGCTCCCGCAGTCTAAACATACAGGCGAGAACGCGCAGAAAGGAGTCACGACTTCAGATTGATCTTCGCTAAGCTCAAGTAGTCCAGAAAAAGAGAAAATAATAGCTCGAAGAAGAATAAAACGCAAATAAATAGATCAAGCGACCTGTATAGAACCAATATTGTTGTCTTTGCCTGATGTGTTCGAATTGAATTTATTTGGCAATACAATTTAGCTGTATTTTGTAATTTCCAAACGATCAAAAATAAATAAAATTATAAAAATTATAAAAAAATAAAAATAAAGAAAAAACGGCCAGTCATTATAAGTAAGGTCGCTTCAATGAATCATGCTTTTATCAATTTGTCTGTAAACGGAATTAAACGAAACAGTTAAGAATCGTTTGACATTTCAGTACATTAACCCAGAACACAGCATGAATTTTCTTTCTGCATATTTCAAAATATGTTGCCGATCCCTACAAATTCATTGCTTTTTTTTTTAGTTTTCCCTTGTTTCCCATTATCTTTTTTCATTATTGTTTCTATTTATTTTTTCCTTATTATTTATATTTGTTTTATATATTATATTTATATTTGATTATGTGAGTAACTGCTTAAAATTAATAATTCTAACTGCTTTTAATCAATGCATGCTAATCTAGAGCAAGGTATTTTAGTGCAGCATATTGATGTGAATAAAGATTGCTAATATCTAACTGAAGGTTGATGTTTAAACGTGGATCCATTTCATGCAGAGCCGCTGTTTCTCCATCATTTAACGGGAAAATGTCATCAGCTTTAATGGGCACTATTTAAACCAGTGCTTTCATGTCCTCTGTAAATATTTAGGTTTGAGCGGGCATGTGCGCAAGGCACTATTTTTACCCTAGAGTTTAAGGCACCAGTGTTATGGAGATCTCTTTTCCTCTGACATATGTCTGCATCGCTCATAACCATTTGCAGCTTCGGGAAACAAGAGGGTTGGGGGCCATCAGCACTGTAGGAATGCAATCATCATCTTAAGATATTATAGTATGAGTGTAATAACCGTGGTTCTTTCTTTGTGTGTCTCCATCAGTCCGCTGCCAGACGAGCGGGGACCTCGTGCGCAAACTGTCAAACGACCACGACGACACTGTGGCGGAGAAATGCGAACGGCGATCCCGTCTGCAATGCCTGCGGCCTCTATTACAAATTACACAATGTAAGCTCCATAGCTGTCTTACGCTTATCTAGTAAGATATTTTCTATCTTTTCTTTGCATGATGGCAGCTTTCATGCCATTTCTTTCATTTTCTTTCTTTCTTTCTTTCTTTCTTTCTTTCTTTCTTTCTTTCTTTCTTTCTTTCTTTCTTTCTTTCTTTCTTTCTTTTTCTTTCTTTCTTTCTTTCTTTCTTTCATAACATTCTTCATGAACAAGGTTCATGCATTAACTACTCAAAAATGACTAGGGATCATTATAATAGTCAATCACACCAGCTGTTGAATTTTAATTTTTTCCATCCAAAAAGTTCAGATTTGTTGCATATTCCAAAGCCTGTCCAAGTCTATTATAGTAGTTTGTATTGTGATTTTCACACCCCAGGGACAACTTAACCCAATCTGCGAAAACTGTAATGTTTTAACCTTCCCCAATGGTCTCAAGCCGTTAGGGATTCGTCTTGTTCTTCCTCATATTATTATTTATTTTTATGGCTATTACGGTAGAGCTAAACTGCTAGTACTGTTGTACTATTGAATTACACTTCAGTTGGTGGTATTTCTATGTTAAACATATGCTGGGGAACATTTTCATTCTACCTAATCAGCTCTGGTATCCTGTATCATCACACTTTGAGGCCCCATGCTCCTGTTACATTCCCCTACTAGTCACGCAAGCGCACCCTTTTAAATCATTTTGCCATGTTGCTTTTGGCTGTTTTATAAGAACTCGAAAAAAATACAAATTAATTCCCCTAAACCTGACCTAGGTTATCAGGGAAACAAATAACATGTATTATCATTTGAAACAACCCAAGAGTTCGGGTAATTGGAAAATGAGTTTGTCTTGGTCCATCCTATTTTCTGTTCAGGTCGGCCTGCTTTGAATCAGATTCCAGATTTTGCATGCTTTATTAAGCTGAGCTCTCTCCAGAGTGTTCTTCACTAACTCACATGTTTGCATTATCACAACCACTCCCATCTCTCATTGAGCCGACTGGGATTTGTCAGAAGAACTGAGTTGTGATTGTGTTTGTATGTCTGTCAGTCTGGGGTTAGACTTCTGATCTGTTTCCTTCTCAGTTTCTATATGCGGTCATTTCAATCCCCGAATAACGTTTAAGAGTGTTTCTAATAGCCGACGGCTATAAGCATGTGTTTCTCTGATGCCCAATGGAGATATTTTAAATGAACAGTTTTGCTTTGGGGTGTGAGTTCACACACATACACACACACTGGCATTTTACATCCGTGGTTGGCCAATATGGGTTTTCTGATAACTGACGTCAATGCAGATTTCTAGAGAACAGTTTTTGCAGATACGTTTTTTTATATATATAATCCAATTTGATGTTAACAAAAGAGAAATTTATTACAAATTCTGAAAATAGTTAAATTAAATTACTAAATTACTTAAACATTGTAATTCTTTTAGAAGTCCAGATAGTAAATTTAAAGTAGAAAGTGCATGGTTTATTAAAGTCTTGATGAAATGAAATCAAACACCTGTAAAGGAATATGTCTTAGTTTCACTTTATATCTCTTGAACAAAGCATCCACAGTGTTTTAAGACGGAGAGGGAGAAAGAGACGGCCCAATTATGGGGTGAAAGTGTCAGGCTTTGGCAGACGGACACTCGAACCCGGCTGGTGAGAGTCTGGGCTTTCTCTCTTTGGCTAGACTGGCACTGTCCATGCCTGGCGTCTGGGTTCCAGAGGCTAAATCCAGCCTAGTCCTGATGTGACCCGACACAAACACTCGTAAATACAGTCACGCTTGCTCAAATAAAGAAACGTACATATTGGCGATATAGTGTAGCTCTATTACACATTCTAGCACTGGAGTATTACTATGAGTGTGTGAAGTGAGCATATTTTTTTTTTAACCAAATCTTAATTCCTTTCTCCAAGACAGCAATTACAACAATTAGATCACTTTTTTTTTCTTTAATGGACCACAAAAAAACAAAACCAAAAATTATTCACATTGAAAGTCAATGGGGTCTAAAACCACACTTTCATTGTATAGACTGTTTAAAAAAAATCTTCTTTTGTGTTTGAACAAAGAAAGTCATACATTTTGGAGCGGCATGAGTAAAATCCATCCCTTTAGTTTTCTCAGATAGTATTTCTTAGAAAAACATTTCGCAGTGTCCCAAACGTGGTCTGATCTACTTAACTCTGCAAAATAGTCCAAAATGTCATTACGAACTCTCATTATGAATTGTCTCCCTTGTGTCTATTTTTATTTCTCATAAGGATTTTTAGGAGAAACATCTGAGATCAAGTTAATACTCAAAAGGAACATAACTGGTTTTAGGTCTCCTCGAATATGAGGGACCAATTTTAAAGCAATAAAGTGTTCCTCAGGATCTGTTATTCAATGCAAAATGAAGACTTTTTTCCATTATGCTCCTGTCTTATGTAAGCACGCTGGTCCCATGGCCATTATTAACGTCTGACGCATCTTTCCTCGCAGATCAACCGACCGCTCACCATGAAGAAAGAGGGCATCCAGACCCGAAACAGGAAGATGTCCAGCAAGTCCAAGAAGAGCAAAAAGTCCCATGACAGCATGGATGATTTCTCCAAAAGCTTGATGGAAAAGAACAGTTCTTTCAGCCCGGCCGCTCTGTCGCGTCACATGACCTCGTTCCCTCCCTTCTCGCACTCCGGCCACATGTTGACCACGCCCACTCCCATGCACCCCTCCTCCGGCTTGCCCTTCGCCCCTCACCACCCTTCCAGTATGGTGACGGCGATGGGCTAGAGTGCCCTTCTACCTCCGACCGCCCAATCTCCCGACGGTGGACGTCTCAAAGCACCGTTAACCTTGAAGCCTGTCACCTGCCGCAACCCTCCGACCTTGAACCAGCTCTCTCACATGCTCCGTCTGAGCTACAAGCTCCCCCCAAGACCCCTTCTCCGGTATAACCCCGCTTAAACCCCTCAAACCCTATATAATGAGGGAGAGACAGTGAGAATGAAAGAGAAAAGACAATGACTTTCTTCATCGCCCCTCCAATCATGAAGCCCCACGCTGATGTCAACCTTCATTTGTGTACAAATGCCATCTTTCCTGTAGGCATCAAGGCACAAACATTGCGAGACTTTAAACAAACCTCCTCTAATTCCCCAACCCGCTCCCTTTCTTCTTCTACGCATCTCCTCTTCTTCAAACCCGTGAGACATGAGGAATCGAGCTGTGAATGACAACAGGAGATGAACTCTGCATATATTTGTAAAAAAATTGTCTGAAATACATTTAATGAAGACTTTTTAAAGCGCAAAATGAGAAAAGGCGAGGTCAGGAAATGCCCGTGGGCAGCTAATGATAAGAAGGGTACGACTCAAACCTGGAAGATGGAACACGATTTCTATCCGAGAAAAGTAAGAGATGTAGGGAGAAGAAAAGTAGAAAGGAAATGGTGTGTAATGCATTAAAACTTGTAGTCAGGTCTGTCTCGCAGACTTCCAGCTACTCCTCTGGATGTGTTATAGGTCTTGGGCAATTGGTTGTGTTCACACATACACACACACACTCATGCACACACACACACATGCACACACACATACACACACACACTCACGTATACACCTGAAAGACTTCTTTGGGCCCAGGTTATATGCATTGTGAAAAAAAGTTCCTGTATTTGTTATTTGTATGTATAATTCAGAGTACCAAAAATACGAAAGAAACAAAGATGTAGAATTATTTCTTTATGTAATGCAGACTGAATGGTTGTACAAATTTAATAATCACTAGTGTAAAAAAAAGACTTGCTTTTTGTTAATTTTTCTTTTTCCTCTTTAAAATAATAAACTAGTTTAATCTCTGTTGACATCATACGAGGACGCAACGGTGGAAGCTTTTGTGAGTGTTTGTGTACGACTTTGTGTGTGACTGCGAGGGTGAGTTTTTGTGGGTATATGTCACTGTGAATGTGTGATATCTGACACATGGCTTTTGCTAGCCACAAGGACACCTCTAGATTTACCCAGAATGCTGTTGGCCACATATCAACAGGAAGCCTAGAAATAAACAGACATGTTGTGAGCCTAGAACTCCTCACGCTACCCATGTGAGTATGACATTCCATCAACACTGCTGTTAGCATGCTAAGCACAAGAGACATGTTAGGGCACAAATAAGAGTATTGGCAGTCAGGAGATCCGAAGGCCACCTTCTGTCCAAATTATGTTGAAAGTGATATAGTTTTTTGTGTCTTTACGTTTTGAAGAGTTAAACAAGTTTAAAATACCTTGGGACAGCAGCACCTTACAATAACAAGTTAGTTCCATGATTAATCAAAGATGTGATACATCATTTCATAATAGTGAATTTCTTTGAAAAAGCAAACTGTACTGTAGGAATGTGATGAACATGGCAATGAAATTAACAACACAATCTTAGTTTTAGAAAAAAAGAAAAGAAAAGGCAACAAGAACATAGCCTTATGGGTAGACTATTGTAAAAGTAAAAGCAGAAAATACCCTCGGCTTGCTAATACACAGTAAATGTAGAAAAGAAACTAATAAGTCTGCAAAAAAGTGGTTAAACGTTTCTGTGGTGCGATTAGGCTTAGGTTGGCATCTCAGGGGTAAGTTTACACTGCAATTTGGATCTTGACAAAGTTTTGGACGTTAAGTGTTTACAAACCAAAAACCGAAGCAGAACAATACAAAATACTTCAATCGCAATTTGGGGCTAAAGTGTAGGTCTGCAAAGTCAATAAGAGACAACGCAAGAACATTAAAAAAGTTCAAAAGCAGTCATTACACATGCAGGAAATCTTTTTTTGGGGGGGGGGGGGGGGGGGGGGCTGACTTTGATCAGTGGTTCATTGTGGGTTTGCAGGGTCATTGCTTACTGTTCCATTGTAGCTAGCCATGGTCTTCACTCCATTAGTTTTTATGGGTCGTAAGAAAGGACCTGCCCTCGGGGCTTTTGTTTGATTATAAAGCGTTCAATTTGTAGAAGAACTGTTAACTTAAAGATTATATGTAATACGAACAATACCGTATGTTTAATAGTACTCGATCTTTAATAGATTTCTCATGTTATGCTAAGTTTCAAAGAAACATTCATCATTAACCTAAGGCTAATTCTTATTATGCATTTCTCGCATGACAGCAGAAACGTTTCATCATGGTTAAAATTTCCAATCCTGCAAGTGAACGTAGTAAAACGAACATAAAGGCTTGTTTTATATTAGCATCATGCTAAATTGAACAGAGAGCAGTTGTCACCCAACACTGCATGATTAATTTGCATGTTTCTTTTTCTTAACAAAGTGAATATAGAGGAGCTGTTTTGTTTTTAGTTGCTGTTGTGGTTTCGTACATTTGCATGCAGCTTGTGCTGATGGCACATTAGCAAGCTAAGAAACTTTCTCTGCGAAAAGTTCTAAAAAAGAGGAACTGACCCCACACTAAGGTCCCACACTTACAGATATAGTAGAGAGCAGATGAAAAACGTATTTACACACTCACATACAGTTAACTACAAAACTACTACTTACGAAACAAAACTTTCCACTACTACAGTGTATGAACAACAAAGAGCTTTTCTGTTAGCGTAAAACACTAGCATTCGGTTTTGCAAATATGAACATGTTGGAGTGTCTCGCTGCCCTTTGCTGCCCTTTACTGCTCATTACTGTTGTAATGGCCATAATGAACCAGACATGAAAATGCAGATAGAGAGAGAGAGAGAGAGAGAGAGAGAGAGAAAGAGTGAAAGAAAGAAAGAGAAGTTAGAGTTTTACCCCGACTCCTGGGAGTCTGAGAGTGCAATGTCTGAGGCAACACTTTTTGCGTGTTAAATCATCAGGTCTTATCAAAAATCATATCGTAATCTCACTTTGCTAGCTTCCGCTTTGACTACACCACACAGCAGTCACTGCATCAGTTTACTGGACTAACTTTAGCTGTTCTACTCACCAGTATAACTCTTTTTCTATATTTAAATCACGTCTTTCATACTTGCGTCATTTTGTGCATTAACACTGTGATCTGTAACTGTAACTCAAGATGGAATATGGGTGATCTTGAATTAGCTAGATGCTAATTAATATTAAGCAGATAATTAAACCATCCCTAAAGAAAGCTCAAACATGTTTTGTCCAAAAACACATCATTTAAGGTTTGTTCTGTTAGTTTTAGTTTAGTTTTTAGTCAATTAAACTAGTTCCCTCACATTAGCATGCCAACTACAGGATCCCCAGTAGACAAAATATCATGACACTGCAGAAAAAGCAAGCGCACCTTTGGGTTTATTTGAAATGAAGCTTTTGCGGTGACTTTGGTTTGACACTTCTGAGTCAAATGATGCAGCGAGTAGGGAATTATGATGGCATGATTCGCCTATTTACAGCCTAAGTACTTTTTTTTTTTGGGGGGTTAAATGTCAGCTTTGTCTATTGACAACAGTTGCTGACATTCGCAAGCTAACTAGCTTTTTTGATTATTTGAATTATTATTATTATTAATATTATTTACTGTTTATTGATAGTCTAGTGAGTTCAAGTGTATAACAATGCTAAAATGTAAATTGATAATATTCTATGCACTAAAAACCAAAACTAGCCTAAGCTGTTGGCTTGTCTTAGCTGGTTTAAGCTGGAAGTTGCTGGTTTTAGCTGGCCTACCAGACTAGCTGAGCAAAATTTAACTGGTTTCTCAGCCTGATCAGCTAAAGCAGCGGGTCAGACCCCCTCTAAAACCAGCCCGCTATGTCCAAACTGAAAAAACAGCTAAATCCAGCAAACTAGCTTAGGCCAATTTAAGCAGTTTTTTTTCCCTCAGCAGGGGCGTACATCTTTAAAAAGGTGTTTCTTTTTATTTTCTTTTGTAATTTGTCTCAACTCATGTTGAACTGGCGAAATTTAGTGGGACAGCAAATAACCAAGATTGGAGCATTAAAAATGCTATTGAGCCTGTTTTGCAGCTGTTTCAATTTAATTGACATTCATGCCATATACTGAATTTTATGAATGGTATATATATATATATATATATATATATATATATATATATATATATATATATATATATATATATATATAAATATATATAAACTATTTTATTTTTTATTTTTTATAAAAGCAGTGGTATGCAGATAGACCAAAATACATCCAAATAATAATAATAAAAAAACATTGCTTTGCAACCCAACATGGGACTTTTTGGTTATCTTCCAGTGTTTGGTTAACACACTCAGTATGACTGAAATAGTATTCCGTTAACCCGGGGAAAAAAATTATGTTGGTAAACTTTGTCATTGCCATGGGAACAAGCACCCAAGAGGCAGTTACCTGCAGCTGACATAACTTTTATTATGACAGCTGTATGTTTGAACACCTACCCTGTGTTTGACTTCCTTGAGGTTTGAACCTGCAGTCTTAACATAAGCTCAAACATGTTTTAGCTCTAGAAAATCTTAGCAAAATCTCATCACCAAAATAATGCCTGTGTTGTAAGAAACTCCTCTCATTATTATACTATAAAAGGGCATCAATTATGTATAAACAAGAACCTAAAGGGGAACTCCACTAACTACCAGGAAAAAGGGTTTGGACTGCCAAATTTTCATGAATGCTTACTTCCATTTTTTGACATTTCTTTTTTCCAAATGCATCTTTTGACACTACTAGTCTGACTTAATGACCATATGAATTTAAACTATTTTGTTGCTGTTAATCCATGTCAGCATATTAGCTTTGCATAAGCTGGTGTCCTGAAACATTACAAAAACAATAACACAGATACACAATATTCTTATATATAGGCCTACAATACACTTTACATTTTAAATCCAATATTAATATACTTCAAATCCAGTCTTTAACTGGGACCAACAATGGACCAACTAAGGGCATATATACACATCTTGTCCAATCAGATGTTCTTTAGACTGAGAAAATCCCTCCCTCTAATGCCACCTGCCGCTCATTAGCAATAGCAAGTAGCAAGTCATGTTTTGATGGCTATTATGTTTCACCAATGCTTCTACTTTGGGAAATATATCAACATAGAAAAGAAAACTGGTCTTCAAGCCATCCATCCCTCATGTGGTCAGGAGTTGTTTGCGAAACATTCATAAAAAGGTATGTACTTTCTATCTTTCATTAATCATACTGGTAAAACCAACAAACAGCCATCCAGTGGAGTCCCATTAACATAATGTAGACATGGGTTATTAAGGTTAACCAAAACTGAAACCTTAAAATTACCTAAAATTGGAAAGGGAGCATTTTTAATTCTCATTATTTTAACTTGATGTACTAAAATAACTGAATAAAATGAATAGAAATAAACACAATACAATCGCTTAAGTTCCCTTCAAGTGTTTCTAAAAAGTATCTGATGTAATAGTGAAAATCTATGTTGATGATTTACATTTATTTATTATATTTATTACCCATGTATGAATATTTACGTTGCAAAAAATAAAGAAATACATCAGTAAATCAAAACATGACCTGTCTGGCCAGATGCCATTATTCATTTAGCTAAACTCATAAGAAGTCGCCATTTGCGCAGTTGAATGTCAGCGGCACAGATTTCCTTCCTGTTCATTGTTTTAAAGGGTGGAATTCACTTTTATTAGACTCAATATGCCAGTGGTGGCTCAGTTGAATGCAAAGTGTTGATTAGATCTGCTAACCAGGGCTTAACTAGACATTTCAGCGCTGAGAATGGTTATGATAGGTTGTGTTTATTGGAACGGTCCTTGGCATAATTCTGCACCAGGTGACTGCTGAATGAAGTATGTCAGTGGTATATACGACCACATCATGGGATTCATGTGGGTCTCCAACAAACCACTCCATATTTACTTACATTAACCACAAACATTACCCTCGAACTCTTATACATGTCTCTGGCCTGTGACCCATTACCTATTCAATTCTCTTCACTGTCATACTTGAACATTTATTTGTAAACCACATATGCATTTAGACACACATGAAAGCCAAGCTAATCTAACCACACATATAAAGAGATGTCTGTGTTGACAAAAAAAATAACCATCTACATCGGTCTGGCCTGGTTTCCCGCTGCCATTTTAATACAATGTTGGTGATCTAAATAAATTTTTTTTTTAGAAATTAAAACATGTTAATCATAGAAGAGACATAGTCAAGTCATGAGTGTGTGAATTGCATTTGTATATCAGTTTTTGAACCCATTAATAGATACAGGCTATACTGACTCATTTATTGATAGCAAAAAACACAATCACATTAGCTAGATTGTTAAGCAAACACACAGAGGTATAACTTGTGAGCGCACATTCTGTGTGGCCCAGTGAGTAGATGAAATAAAAATCAAATGATAGCCTATATCTTTATAACACTGTCTAATGATCACAGCTATCATCATCATCGCAGAAATCATCGCAGAAAATTAAAGCTGAAAACATTATAAAACATATGGCATATAACCACAATTGACTTCAATTACAAAGCCTGTCAGTTTAATTTCAGATTCTTACTTTGACACTTTTGTGGAAGCGTCTTGGCGCAGCCCGATGAACTTTTGCCAAGAATTTTAATAAGGCTGCAGTCAAGTCATACGTGAACATACATGCTTCATGTTGAGAAAAATAAAAGTCGTTTTTGCTGTTTGTGGCGATTTCTGTAATGAACAGTCTCCGTGAACCTCTGCTTCAAACGCCGGGGAACGCTGTCCAGTTATCTGTGGTCTGGATGTTTGTTTTCAACACTCTTTTGCCACTTGACAATTGTCTTTTCAGCAATCGTAAATCTTTAGCATAATCTCCCGTCAAAACATGGCAGACAACAGATAATCATCTCTCTCTTTCGACTGGGGAAGCCTGAGGGGCTGCAGGGTGGCCAGTCGACGAGACTACATGCACAAACACACACACACAAACGAATAGAAATAGAGAGACTTAGTCAGGGAGGGGAAAAAACAATAATAAGTAGAAGAAGCTATTTGGAAGTTGATGTTAATGCATCGTGCATTTGTATCTACCTTGTGAATGGCCAGCTCTGATATTACCTGTCAAAGTTGTACATCATTGGGAAAAAAAAAACGACAGTGGTGAATGATGTAAATTCGGGCCTACCTTGAGGTGTATTACTAAGCGTATAATAAAAATGTAGATATCAGTCACTTTTTAAAAGAAAATGTAAGGTGGTCGTCAAAAAAATTTGAGTATGGTCAACAAATCAGAACTGGGCATCAAGACCTGCAGTGTAAATAAAGAGTTTTACTTTGAACACCTTAGTAACTGCATTGAAAAACAGCATAGCAATAAGGCGACTAAAGGAAAGAAAGTTCCATTTTTCAGTTAAAAGGTTTTTGAATGAGCCATCTGAATTAACCGATTAAAATGAAATGAACTGAACTTCATAATACTCAATGAACGCAATACGCAAAGAGTGCTCAATGAATCACTTATTTGAACAATTTTAACTATTCACTGAACAAATTACCAGAACAAACCAATCCAGTAAATGTAACGTATTTAAGTTTGGAATACATCACACTAATACGGGTATAAATTACGACTCAAATTATGCATCTCAGTAAGAGAGGTGCAACATTACTTTTAAAATATTTAACTGACCATACGATTCTTACCTGCTAAATGACAAAACATGTGAAAACAAGCTTAAAATAAATACTGAACCATTACTATTACTTGAATGTCATCAAAAGTTGGGGATGTACAGTAGTCAGCATTTGAAGTGGATCAAAAAAGTTCATCAAAGTTGTCCTAAGGCATTGTTTTGGTTTTAGGTCCACTTTTTGATCCACTTCAAATGCTGACTACTGTATTATTTTGACCAGGTAGAAACCACCTACAACACTCAGGTACATCCAAACATCTTTAAACTTTTAAATCATGTGATTATTGGTCCTTTCAGATGCTTAGTTTAGTCATGTGTGGGGTTGGACGATGACAACCATGCTTTGGAAGGCTCTGTGAATCATGGTGCTAAAAGTTCACCAGTTCATCCCTAGACAGGGACAGAATGGGGCATTACGGTAATCAGACACACACTTACGTAGAGTTCAGCAGTTCACACTTGGTAAAGCAGAAAGAGGGGGCGTTCAGGTAAATGACATCAGTGACAGATGGAGTGAATGATGAGCGAGAGAAAGACAGAAGAGGAGGAGTTGAAGGGACTTCTGGGATTTTTAGGGAGGGAGGGAACACCGTTTTAGTGGAGATGAGGGGTGATTTGAAGGCCAGAGAGGGAAAGGTGTGTGTATGTGTGTGTGACCCTAAACACAGATCCTCTTTCAAACTAATCTAAGCTTCTGAATAGATGAGCAGACGAAAACATATTCGCAAAACAGTGACTGTCTGACGCTGAAACTGGAATTGACGTGTTAAAATGCTTTGTGGAGGAATCAACTTTTGACCCTCCGTGCTGAGCTAAAAAAAAGTTAGTTATACTACAAAGCTACTTTAACATTTTTTTTGAAACAACTGGTTCACTATTCATCAACTGGACTTCTCAACACTACAATTGTTTATAAAACATTTATTTCAACCGGTTCACTTACATGAAAAGACTAGAACAAAACCAGTTTGTTTACAATGAACGTTTTATCGGAATAAATAAATTCGCTAAAATAAGTTATACTTAAACTTTACCAAAACAGTATTTGGGATTTTTTTTTATATATTTACTTTGCACTTTTTCAAGTTTGACACCCCCGTCCCCTGAAAAATTTCCACCCTGTTATCATCAGTAGTATGATTAACTATTATTTTTTTTTAAACATAGGTTCAATGGAAATGCAGCCTCTAGCTACATATCTGCAAAACTCAAAAAACATACCTTTACACACAAATTGCTACAGTTTCCTGTTGAAATGAACACTAGAGGCAGTAAAACTCTGACAACGTTTGTTCCTTTTCATACAAATTATGATTTGCAGTTCCGCCGTTTTGATTAATAAAGCCAAATTTTCGCATAAATACTTATGCAGTATTATGTTATGAATTCGATTCAACAATTTTAATATGCTGCAAGATTTGAAAACATTGTCGTCACATATACAGCTTAATATGCATGAGTTTTCGAAATCCGTAGGTTTGGTCAGTAGCTCATGAAGAGCTCCAGTACAGAATCAGTGAAAGTATGGTTCGACATAACAGCTCAAATGCTCAAATCAAGATAAAATAACATGGCTTCATCAACAAATGCAGTTTTACATCACTTCTGCAATTTGTTAACACTATCGGGTAGGTTTAGGGTTGGGTTTGGTGTAGGGGATATTTTCAACATGATACAGGATTAACTTCTAGCGACACTCATTGGATATTTGAATTGTGAACCACCACAATACATAGGCCCACCTGAAGCAACCTAATACAAACACAGCAATACGTGCCTATATCAATGTGACAAAAAACATGCCAGGGTTACATATTGAACCCACGTTTTAGTGCCACACAATGGACATTTCACTGTGAAACTGCTGCAAACCATGTAGAAAGGAATGTAACAACAGTGTTGCCGAAATGTATTTAGAGGCACGTATTCCAAATGAGCATGGGTTGATTTTTTTTTTTTTTTTTTTTTTTTGTGTAGGCTTTTAACCTTATAGAGGAAAAGAATAGAGGAAAAAACATTATTTGTTTTTAATTAAATGGGAAGAATGGTACTTGATTTATGTGTTTGTGTTTTCAGAGCAGTCATCCTAACGGACATAAGACTCTTAAATGCTAAAGGCAAAACTGTCTTTTCAGCGAAAATCACCTTATTTGCATGAACCTGTCAACACAGTTTAGAAAAATTATAAAAAAGCTTCTCTTCTCTTCTCTTCTCTTCTCTTCTCTTCTCTTCTCTAAATATTTATAAAATGAATATAAGGAAATCAAAGAGCATTTATATGAAAATAATGAAATATATACTTAAATTTGTCCAAGACCAAATTGCTCTTTATTAAGAGAAGTGTATAATTTCTGTGCCACTAGTGTTACCAAATAGGGTTGAAAAAAGGACTTTCAACAGTTTTTCAAGGACTCCCATTGGTTTGACAAACATAGCTTCTTCCCAAAACTCAATGCCATTGGTTAAATCAGTGTTGCTATGTCAAGCTGTTCAAACAAACTAAGCAATTTTTGATGGTGTCTACTATTGTCTGTCTTAAAGCTATTTTTTTGCGTAATAGCTTGGAAAGAAAAAAGTATTTCAACACTGAAAAAATGGCCAGCCTTTAAATAAGACTTGCAGTGCATTCAAGTTCTGCATTTTTTTTTTTATTAAGCCTGTGACATTTTTATTATTAAACCTGTGACATTTGTTTCTACGCAATGAAAGAACAACCTCTGAGTAATACTATTTTCCTCAAGGCGAGCAAAGAGACAGGTGTTGATAAGCTTTTTTTTTTGTTTTGTTTTGTTTTAGCATTTGGCGGCCACTAAACACACACACCGCCTACACACACACACCTGAGGAAAGATTCTTGGTACAGATTGGTCTTGAGCATGAGTGAGTTTAAATTGTTGCATTTGGCAGCTTGTCCTGAGTTGTCATCATAGCTATGGCATGCTTTTTATAGTCTCTTCAAAGATACACAATGAGAAGTCATTTTGCTCATCCATGATTTGTGTGTTTGCGTATGTCTCAGTTATTTATTTAGAGTACTCTACTCATGGTGTTCGAAATTATTCTGTCAATGATTTTTGATTTACAATTTGCTTTTTACACGTTGCACTTTATTCGTTTTTTATTTTTATTTTTTTATTAATGTAAAGCCTAAAAAAATAAATATTTGTAGCTAGTTGGCCTCATGTCTTTGCAGCAGAATTATAATGGTGTATCAAGGAGAGTTGTCTATCACTTTACTAGGTGGTCAGACCAAAAAAGCAGTTTAAAATATAAGACAACAAAAAACCCAAAGAGAATTTCTGGGTAATATGTAGGTTTGGTAAGCAACCATTTAGCAACCACTCAGTCAGAATAACAGCCATATCACAATGTCCTGCTGGTCTACCACTTGGTGTTTGTTTCATTCTTTAAGTTACATGTGACAAGACTCCCGTTACAAGCTGTTATGCTATGCTAGATGCTCCTTAAAGCAGGGTTCACACTGTATGATTTCAACCAAATTTTGCAGTCTGCAACAATTTTGTGTGGTTGTAAGTGATTATTCTTATTGAAGGGAAGAACTGACTTGATCGATCAACAGAATATATTGTGATGCACCTTGACTTCAATGTAGTTCTTGATGTGTCCGAAATTTCCATTCATCAGATGATTGCAGCCAAAGTCTTGACTATGTTCTCTATGTACAGTCTGATATAAAATATTATGTTGAACACTTTGCTTTTACCTAACATATCATCTGGATCATATCATGTAGTCTGTCAAGTGACAGCCATAAAATACAGTAAAAATTGTTCAATGTGTATCCAACATAAGATAGTGGCACTACCTTTTGAATGTCAACGTAGAATTTCCTTTTGCACTCTTGCCAGTGACTACCACTACATCTTGTGTAGTCAGTCAGCAGTCTAACAGAATATAGTGTCCCATCAGGGGAATCATCTACCAAAGATCTGCCTTGAAAATACTGCGGAGAGTTTGAAGAATTGATTACGGAAGTTACTCACACAGGGCTTTCCCTTGCCTCCTTTAAACTCTCACTCTCTCTCACTTCCTCACTGAAAAAGATAGAGTGAGTTTGTCTGGGACGTGGGCTCTTGGGGATCTCTGCCTGTGTTTGTTTAGTAGGCGGGGAGCTCAGCAGAGACTGTGTGTGTTTTTGTAGTGCTCGACTTTTCCTGAGGTAATGCTGCCCTGATATGACCGCATGGGAGAAAGGGAGTGGGAATGTGACAGAGCAAGAGTGCAGCGTCTGCAGTGTCTCGACTGGTTCTTTGAGTATTTTTGCATTGTTTTGCATTAAAGCTGATGTCACAGCCCAGGCTGTCCTTGGAAGAAGTGGGACGATTCACTGGCAGTTGTAAGACAGTGTATTTGACATTTGTCTAGAGTGTTTGAGTTGAGGCTGGAGTTGAGGTCACTAGAAGTGGCTGCGGTCAGGGACTACTTGCTGGGAGAGGAAATGGAAATGCAGGGTTGCCTAGGTTTAACCACTATAATACTGCATGCAGCATGGTTTGATTCCTATGTGGTTTGGGAGTAGGGATTGGAATTTGGAGGAATTTAAGTACTCTGGTTCCAATTCCCTAATGAGTCCAATATCAATTCTTTTAGAAAGCATTAATATACATGTTTTTGAAAAAGAAAATCTAGCAACTGTCAACCCATACTTTAGATTTAGTTTCTCTGTGAGTTTAAGTGGGAAACAATATCTTAGAAAACAATCTCTCAAGCTCTCAAAAGTTAAAAGGGTAGCACTTAAGTATAGGCACCAGTTCCCACTATAAACTAGTTGCTTATAAGCATGACTATTATTAACATACTGGCTGTTTATTAGTACTTCTAAAGCACATATTCTGTACGACCATATTCTACATCCCTAATCTTATCCAACACCTAAAGTTAACAACTGCATTACTAACTAGAAGCAGTAAGTTAGGAGTTTGAGGCAAAGGTCATAGTTAATGGTTTGTTAATAGCGAGAATTGGACCTTAAAATAAATGAATAAATAAAAATAAGCAGCAAACAACTAAGCCAAAGCCATTGATAGGCATGAAGTTGCACGACCAAGGTGAGATCATTATTTAATTTCCACAAAACCAAAGCTGAATCAGCAGGCTCAGATAGTAGGGAATAATGTGGGTCAAATTTATTAAATGGTAATATTTACACAGATTTGGTTGAAGTGTTATTTTTTTAATGGATCCAGTTCCCAATGTTATTTGCACATGTCAGGAACACATGTTGTGTGTGCATTTCCGTACTTGGCTTGTCTCCTGTTTAGCTCTTTAGTACTGACAGCACTCGCCTCCTGTCCACTTTGATATACTGATACCTCAATGTGATTTAGATGAATGTGGACAGAAATTGAATTATCCCAAGCTCTGGAACTTTTCTCCACTTTCGGTCTGCCTCTTATTAAAGATGGAGAGTCAGGCTGTGCCCGTTAGATGGGTAGCATATGGATCGCTTCTCTAATTGGCTGATAGCATCTATTGGCAGGCGAACTGATTGGTCAATAAGATCGCATGGCAGGGTTTTCTGTCTAAGTCAGCAATTTGACTGACACTGATTCTAAGCCATTCTATCTCAGCCATTTATATTTAGAACTTCGGAGTTCATTGCAATTTACTAATGTGAGTTCCTCTAATGCTGTGCAGTGAAATTCGTCAGCGTGAATGTTCTTTTGACAATGAAAATGTGGTGCATGGCAAAGTTAATCAGTATGCTCTTTAAGAATCATGGAAAATGAAACCTTAATGGGGGTTATTCTTGGCACAGATAATAACACAGGGAATCTTTAAAGCACAGCCAGAGCTTCTCATGGTGCGGAGAGTTTTAACAGTTGATTGATATCCTAAAAGCTATCATAGGAACAATTTAGGGACTTCATTTCACTTTTTCAGTTGAGATTTGACAATTGGAATTAAAGAGTCATCTGCCAACAAGTCCATACTGTTATGTAACCATCTAGAAATCACCTTAGATTTAATAGATGAATTAATATGTGGTGTAAGAAACAATGTGCCTTAAAATAAAACAATGTGACTTTAACTTGGTGCACTCTTTTGGGAATTTGGACATAAGAATGGCATCTGTGTTGTGGTCAAAATTGACCACAACATTCTTTTGCATAGACTTGAACACTTTGTTGGCATCAGTGGAAGTGCATTAGCATGGTTTAAATCGTACTTATATGACCGCCATCAGTTCGTAGCAGTGAATGAAGATGTATCATATCAATCACAAGTGCAGTATGGAGTACCTCAAGGCTCAGTTCTAGGGCCGCTACTCTTCACGCTTTATATGTTACCCTTGGGAGATATCATCAGGAAACATGGTGTTAGCTTTCACTGTTATGCTGATGATACTCAGCTCTATATTTCCTCGCAGCCCGGTGAAACACACCAATTTGAAAAACTAATGGAATGCATAGTCGATATAAAAAATTGGATGACGAGTAATTTCTTACTGCTAAATTCAGAAAAAACAGAGGTGTTAATCATAGGGCCTAAAAACTCTACTTGTAATAACCTAGAACACTGTCTAAGACTTGATGGTTGCTCTGTCAATTCTTCGTCATCAGTTAGGAACCTAGGTGTGCTACTTGATCGCAATCTTTCCTTAGAAAGCCACGTTTCTAGCATTTGTAAAACTGCATTTTTCCATCTCAAAAATATATCTAAATTACGGCCTATGCTCTCAATGTCAAATGCAGAAATGTTAATCCATGCATTTATGACTTCAAGGTTAGACTACTGTAATGCTTTATTGGGTGGTTGTTCTGCACGCTTGGTAAACAAACTACAGCTAGTCCAAAATGCAGCAGCAAGAGTTCTTACTAGAACCAGGAAGTATGACCATATTAGCCCGGTCCTGTCCACACTGCACTGGCTCCCTATCAAACATCGTATAGATTTTAAAATATTGCTTATTACTTATAAAGCCCTGAATGGTTTAGCACCTCAGTATTTGAATGAGCTCCTTTTACATTATACTCCGTTACGTCCGCTACGTTCTCAAAACTCAGGCAATTTGATAATACCTAGAATATCAAAATCAACTGCGGGCGGCAGATCCTTTTCCTATTTGGCGCCTAAACTCTGGAATAACCTACCTAACATTGTTCGGGAGGCAGACACACTCTTGCAGTTTAAATCTAGATTAAAGACCCATCTCTTTAACCTGGCATACACATAACATACTAATATGCTTTTAATATCCAAATCCGTTAAAGGATTTTTAGGCTGCATTAATTAGGTAAACTGGAACCGGAACACTTCACATAACACCCTATGTACTTTCTACATCATTAGAAGAATGGCATCTACGCTAATATTTGTCTGTTTCTCTCTTGTTCCGAGGTCACCGTGGCCACCAGATCCAGTCTGTGTCCAGATCAGAGGGTCACTGCAGTCACCCGGATCCAGTACGTATCCAGACCAGATGGTGGATCAGCACCTAGAAAGGACCTCTACTGCCCTGAAAGACAGCGGAGACCAGGACAACTAGAGCCCCAGATACAGATCCCCTGTAAAGACCTTGTCTCAGAGGAGCACCAGGACAAGACCACAGGAAACAGATGATTCTTCTGCACAATCTGACTTTGCTGCAGCCTGGAATTGAACTACTGGTTTTCGTCTGGTCAGAGGAGAACTGGCCCCCCAACTGAGCCTGGTTTCTCCCAAGGTTTTTTTCTCCATTCTGTCACCGATGGAGTTTCGGTTCCTTGCCGCTGTCGCCTCTGGCTTGCTTAGTTGGGGTCACTTCATCTACAGCGATATCGTTGACTTGATTGCAAATTAAAACAGACACTATTTCAACTGAACAGAGATGACATCAATGAATTCAATGATGAACTGCCTTTAACTATCATTTTGCATTATTGAGACACTGTTTTCCAAATGAATGTTGTTCAGTGCTTTGGCGCAATGTATTTTGTTTAAAGCACTATATAAATAAAGGTGATTGATTGATTGATCTGTGGCATCAAGACAATTGAATGACAGCATCATGACACAATACGGGTTTGCATACTTTGCATTCAAAAGCAAGTCCATAGTAGAACTATGCAAATTGAGAAGCAACCGAAGTCTTGCTACACTTAGAAGTTGATTTTCTGCCGTCGGTTTCCTCCCGACGGATGAGGTTGCATAGGCGCGAGTAGCTGAAATGTGGAATGCATTGCTGTCAACATTCAGAGGGCACATTTCTTGCATGTTTGTTTTAATGCTCTGTTTCTTACATTCATTTACTCTTTCTATTCTTGCCCTTTCTTTTTTCGATGATCCTCTCGGTCTGTTGCAGGCCGCAGAGCAGGAAAAGGCAGGTGGTTGACGCTAACGGTCGAACACTGTTTTTGTGTGTGTACTGGATAAACAGGTTGAGGGGCAGAGGTGGAGGTGGGGTGTTTTTGGAGCGGGGGATGGGGAATGTTTTCCCTAAAACAATGAGCTTTCCGAGGGACTTAGCGCTGACTAGCTGAGTGTTAAAGCTGAGGGTAGGAGAGAAAAAGGGCAGATTTTATTTTTTTTGTTTTGTTTTTTTGTTCTGAGGTTCTGCTCAAAGCTTGGGGTTACACATTTTTTATTGTGCTTGTTTCTCTTCAGTGACTCGGCTCACACACTCTTTCCCTCATAACTAGCAGCCAGCCATTGTCATGGCTGTCTTTTGTAATTACAGCTTGTCACAGTAGAAGAGAGCAGAGATGTGTCCAACATGCTAGCTGACTTAGCCATACAGCAGTAGTAAATCTCCTCACAGTTAGCGTCTCTAATAATCACTCAAACCTAAAAATGTTCCGTCTCACCCTGATTTTCCCTTTTACCACTGGCGCTTTGAAGATTTACACAGAATTTTAGATGTAAACAAAGGATGCTAGCTCTGCTTCAAAGATTAGCCACTTACTCAGGCAGCTGACTTGTAAGACAATATCCTGACTGAAAAAGCATGATGCTAGCATGTTGCTAAGCTAAATAAGTGTAAATATTGATTCTTTTTGATTTTGAACGTTATGTGAGTATATTTCTACTTGACATTTATTATTGGATTATATTCTTAGTGAAGTACGTATATGATGCTGCTTTAGAATCTGGCAAAAAATGTACTTTACATGCCAGCATTTACATCAGGACAGCAACTATGGCTGCTGTTTTAGTAGGCAGCTCGCTGGAATTTGGGAAAGTCTCTTTTATGTTGGTCTTGTGTGGCTTTGATAAAATCAAAATTCTTGACATAATAATGCCGATGGGTGTTTTTCATAGTTCATTATTAAATGGTTCGTAAATCATTTTTAGAGCTGAATGACTGTTTGGAGAAAAATATGTTTGGTTTCCTAGCAGGTCTCTATAAATGGACCAATGAAACGCTCACCTGAGGCAGACAGAAGGATATAGATAGAAACGAGAAGCTGGGAGGGGGGGCAGAGAGAAGGAAGAGAGGCAGAGTTTAAGAGAAAGAGAGGTGATCTTGAGGCCAGGATTGGGTCAGACTTGTTGTAGCATGTTGGAGTAATACAGAGAACTGCTGCAGGGAAGTGGGAACTCACTCCCCGACATACATCTCTGTCTCTACCTCCAATCTTTCTTTCTTTCTTTCTTTTTCTTTCCATTGGTATGGAAACTGTAGCTTGGCATATTTTACAATAAATTGATTGTTGCTAAGTTAAGTGAGTACACACTTATAGTTAGCTGCACTACAAGCTAAATAACAAATTACACTGAGGACACATTGTGTCCCAATTTGCGTATTTATGCATTATTCTATTGTTTTTTTGTATAAATAGTGAGTAGTGGGTTCACACTGAAACTGAAAAAGAAGTGTATTTTAAATAACCAGATAATGCACTTATTAAACTTAAGTTTCATACACTACTACTTTATGCAGCTGAAGAAGAGATCATTTGGGACACAACTAATATCTTCAAGAGAATTATAAAGATTATATAACACAGGAACAGTCTGTTGACAAAGACATTTGGGTTTATATAACACAGGAATAATCTGTTGACACGGACATTTGGGTTTTGTGAACATTACTGAGTGGTGATTAACTGGCGAATCATGTTTTTCATGAACACTAAATCAAACTGTCCCAGTTAAAACTTAAAATAACATAGTACTTCTAAAGATGTTTTAAGAAAGTGTGTTTAATTTGGTTGCGTGATGTTATGCGTGATAGCATGATACAATGGGACATAAAAATAGAGATCAAGATCAATGGCTTTATCAAGCTACACACTTATTGTTGTGAAAATCTATGCCACTCTAACTGAAGTTTACGTAGCAGTGTTGATACTTTGTTAATAGTGTCAGCACTTGAGTTAAAGTTATTCCCATTTCTTTCTTTCTTTCTTTTATGCCTATTATGATTTCTCCTCTTCAAGTAATTTAGAAAAATTCCTCACTGATGAAATTGTTCCTGTAATTGTTGGCTGGAGAAACAAAACAACGAAAAGTCCCACATTCCTGCAGAAGTTAGATAAATAAAGTTGGAAGGCTTAGATGTTAAAAGAGAAAGTGTTATGCGTCACTTCGCTTTCCATACATCTTAACTGCTGTGCATCATTTTGTCTCTTTCCTCCGCTGTCATTTATAGAGCACTCGCTCCTACTGGATTGTAGATTCCACTAAATGAACATGGCACATAACACTGTCCACCATTACACTTTTATGTGTGTATGCACGCAGTAAGAAAATGCTGAGGTAAATGTTAAAAAATGCAACGCTGCATTTCTGAACTCTCTGTCACCCGAACCATGCTGCCTTGCAGCCATGTTCTCAAGAAACACACACACACAAGCTCACACAGAGCAATGATTTGTGACCTATTAGCCAAAAGAACACTTGAAGACGTACACACACACACACGTTTATTTATTTAGCTTTTTAAATGAGGATAGGGAGTACTCTCTTCTCTCTCATGCACACACAGTCAAATTTTTCAACAGGTAAACTATAATTACAAGAGAATGAATCACTGGTGAATGAATTATGCATCCGTTCTTCCTCTTCTCTTATTCATCCACCCTGCTTTTTCTTCCTTGTAGCCCTCTTCAAGCCTTAAAGTGTGGAAACTAACAACCCCTCCCCCTAAATATGTGTTCTTCATATTTTCAGGGCTGTTTTTGAATCTTCTCAGCTGTGTGGTACGGGGTGTGAGTGTGAACATGGATTTCTCAGGGCTTTTAGTGTGTGTGTGTGTGTGTGTGTGTGTGTGAGAGAGTATGCTTTCAGGGTTTGGTGTTTTTGCGAGACTGTATATCTCGCACAATCTTGGCTGAGATCACACTGGACCCAAGTGGAAATATTTAACAACATGCACACACACACATAGGAATTTACAGCATATCTTCAAATTTGACCTTTCAAATTTGAGTGTTACATGTCCACTGTGAAGAAACTACACACCTTAACTGTGCTGTCTTGTTTCACAACTGTATTTACTGTATTCGGTAGACAAAATCTAAAACTTGTGGCATTGCATAGTGTGCTAACAAGACTTTAAAACAAGACTTCAGTTTACATGGAAAAACTAAAAAATCGAGCTTATTTCAGTTGAAATCCACCTGCATGATTTTTTTTTAGCTCAGGTCAGTTAGTTTGTTTTGACGGTGATCTATGAGGTAGGGTTAGTAACTGTTCTGGAAGTGTGGCTTTAAACCGCTCTAGGGAACTGTAATGCACCTCCAAATCAATGTGATTCAATTAGGCTTTCTACAAACCCTGGGTGTGTGAATGTGTGTTTGAGCCGATAATTTAAAGAGGCCCTTGCCTCTTTTCCAAGCTCACATTGGGGAAGAATAAGTAACTGGGATTGTCGTAATTCTAGAGCCATTGTCTTCAACTATTCCCAGAGCTCTTAGACACCACACACACACACACACACACACACAGGTCAATACAAATAAGAGTTACTGAGTGTGTGTGGTTATTGTACACTGTCATGTATTCCACTCATATTGTATATATTCATAAAACAGCATGTTTGTGTTTATGTGTGTGTGTTTGACTGTCTGAAGTGGATGCACAGGCTCTGAATTGACTTGAGCAGTGAATGCTACATCCCTTGGGTGCTTTTGGTGAGTCAGTTGTTTCAGTTTTGAGGGCTCAACAATAGGCTTTTGTCATTGTGCGTGAGTGTGTGTTTATTCTCGCTTGAGTGGTTTCTCTCTCTTGCATTTACGATTTGAATTATTGTTTTGTATGTGTATTAATGTAATTCAGGTTAATGACACAACCCTTTCTACTTTTTTTACATGATCACTTATATATTATAAATAGGTTATGAGCATATTTAAAATTTATTTTAACTAAAAAATGTGAAATTCCTGATATTTAATGAAAAAACTTTTATATAATGAAAAAACTTTTGCGTAATCGCTTATTATTAGAGTTAGCTTTGAGACAAAACTTTTGTCTTTTGAATTTAAAGTCATGTGGTGCAACCAATGTGCGACGCAAATAAACAAAGAGGAAACATTTAAAAGACTATACTGTATACTATAACTGTGTATAACTGAATACTTATATACTATAACTGTGTCAAGGTCAAAATGTTTCTCTTAAATTTCAGATAATTTGACAGTTTTATTAATGCAAGATTAGATCAGGTTGTAAAATATCATGTGCTGCAACTCCAAACTAAATGATATTAATGAATAATTTATTATTTATTATTTTATTTAAAAAATTGTTCAGTATAAGGAATAATATCAAATATTAATATCCACCCTTAAAATATAATTTGAACCAATTACTTAATTTAATTATAGTGTGTGTGTGTATATATATATATATATATATATATATATATATATATATATATATATATATATATATATTTATATTTATTTTGTGTGTGTGATATATATATATATATATAGAGAGAGAGAGAGAGAGAGAGATATTTGTGTGTGTGTGTATAATGAGCTAAACTTATTTAATCTAACATATTGAACATGTGTTCATACTACATTCTTTAATATTAGTATGAACACATTTGATATTTTTTTTCTTTTTGAAACCAACATGAACAGCAAGATTGCATTCCTAAGAATTTGGCAAGTGTTTAAATTTATTTTATTTTTTTTAAATACTTTGTCATTGATCTTCATTCATATTTAAATGTGATTTAAGCATATACATTTATACAGCTGTATACCTGTAACTGTGTACCTGAAGGGTATTTGATGTCTTTAGATTAGTCCAGGTGCAACGTTGGGGGAGAAAAGAGGGTAGAGATACAGCCTTGAGCTAATAGCTCACGGCTAAACCCCCTCAAAATGTCTCAACCTGATGCCTCATTCCCATCATACCTGTTTTAACCATCGAAAGACACACATACAGCACAATTGTCCTCTATCTAGAGCGTTTCACAATGTGACTGCCCTACATATAGGGCAGCATTTTGGAATGAAAGGTAAGATTGTGTGTGTATTCATATCCTGAAAGGCCACCTGCACTCAGCGTTCCTGAAGTTCCTGATCTGTGACACCCGGCAACCCCCCTCCTCACCCCTGCACCAGCTCTCTAATCGTCCCATCCAAAACAGGCTCTTGGCTCTTTTGGATTGCTGTAACTGATACAAAATACTTTCTAACTATTACAAAACGTTCACTTAAGGTTACAAAATGCTCCCTTGCATGTGACCCCATGGCAGATTAGTGCTCACATACACTCCTCAATTTACCCCACACACGCAGTCCTCTGACCATAGCGCTCGCACACGTGGCCCTATTGCCATGGAGACGGGTGGAAAGGTGAGTGGCGGTGTCCGGGTGATTGACCGCGGTTCGAATTGCAAGCCGAGAGACTTATGCGTACATGTCCAGCGGCAGCACGTGTATAGCATGATTGTAAATTCTGACGTCTTCTGAAGGCAAGAGAAATTTCCAGCCTTGATCTTACAATCAATACTCAACAATAGAAGTTTGGCGTTTTCAACTTTTAAATAAGATAAACGGTGATGGTTCTGGACTTCACAGATTATGCATCAGTACAACAACATTATTTCTTACTTTACCTGCAAAAAGGTTAGAGGTGATTTGCATAACAGAATCTAATCTAATTTTGGAAAAAGTGGAAGATAATGTTAATGCCCGTTTTTTTATTATGGAATTATTTTAAGTCAAATACAGACTTATGGGAAAAAATACATAAATATAATAAATAATGCTGATGGGGAAAATATATGTAGTAATTACACATACCCATATATATATAATTGCATATATATATATATATATATATATATATATATATATATATATTAGAATATAAGCAAAAAGTTGACTTATTTCACTAATTCCATTCAAAAAGTGAAACTTGTATATTATATTCATTTATTACACACAGACTAATATATTTCAAATCTTTATTTCTTTAAATTTGATGATTATAACTGACAACTAAGGAAAATCCCAAATTCAGTATCTTGGGAAATTAGAAAGTAGCTAACTTAAGACCAATTCAAAGAAAGGATTTTTAGAAATCTTGGCCAACTAAAAAGTATAAAAATGAAAAGTATGAGCATGTACAGCACTAAATACTTAGTTGGGGCTCCTTTTGCCTGAATTACTGCAGCAATGCGGCGTGGCATGGAGTCGATCAGTCTGTGGCACTGCTCAGGTGTTATGAGAGCCCAGGTTGCTCTGATAGTGGCCTTCAGTTCTTCTGCATTGTTGGGTCTGGCATATCGCATCTTCCTCTTCACAATACCCCATAGATTTTCTATGGGGTTAAGGTCAGGTGAGTTTGCTGGCCAATTAAGAACAGGGATACCATGGTCCTTAAACCAGGTACTGGTAGCTTTGGCACTGTGTGCAGGTGCCAAGTCCTGTTGGAAAATGAAATCTGCATCTCCATAAAGTTGGTCAGCAGCAGGAAGCATGAAGTGCTCTAAAACTTCCTGGTATATGGCTGTGTTGACCTTGGAACTCAGAAAAACACAGTGAACCAACACCAGCAGTTGACATGGCACCCCAAACCATCACTGACTGTAGAAACTTTACACTGGACCTCAAGCAACGTGGATTTTTTGCCTCTCCTCTCTTCCTCCAAACTCTGGGAACCTGATATTTAAAAATAATAAAGAAAGTAATTCAAAAATTACTTTCATCAGAGAACATAACTTTGGACCACTCGGCAGCAGTCCAGTCCTTTTTGAAGCGAGACACTTCTGACGCTGTCTGTTGTTCAAGAGTGAATTGACACAAGGATTGCGACAGCTGAAACCCAAGTTTTGCATACGTCTGTGTGTAGTGGTTCTTGAAGTACTGGTTCCAGCTGCAGTCCACTCTTTGTGAATCTCCCCCACATTTTGAATGGGTTTGGTTTCACAATCCTCTCCAGGGTGCAGTTATCCCTATTGCTTGTACACTTTTTTTCTTCCACATCTTTTCCTTCCCTTCACCTTTCTATTAATGTGCTTGGACACAGAGCTCTGTGAACAGCCAGCCTCTTTTGCAATGACCTTTTGTGTCTTGCTCTCCTTGTGCAAGGTGTCAATGGTCATCTTTTGGACAACTGTCAAGTCAGCAGTCTTCCCCATGATTGTGTAGCCTACAGAACTAGACTGAGAAACCATTTGGCCTTTGCAGGTGTTTTGAGTTAATTAGCTGATTAGAGTGTGGCACCAGGTGTCTTCAATATTGAACCTTTTCCAGAATATAATTTTTTTTGAGATACTGAATGTGGGATTTTCCTAAGTTGTCAGTAAAAAACATCAAAATTAAAAGAAACAAACATTTGAAATATATCAGTATGTGTGTAATGAATGAATATAATATAAGTTTCACTTTGTGAATGGAATTAGTGAAATATTTTTTTTTGATGATATTCTAATAATATGACCATATAATTATTTATATATAGTGAATGGATGTTGATATTTAGTAGTCCAATAGAAGTAAATAACTGCGTTCCTCCATCATAAAGTGCTCCACATAGGGCTCCAGGGGGTTTATAAAGGCTTTCTGAAGTCCATTGTCGCATTAAGTGTAAGAACAAATATCCATATGTAAAATTTATAAACCGTAATGTCTAGCTAACTGTTGTACGCATGCGCACTGGAGATTGGCACCTTTAACCTTTTCTAATCATATCCACATTATTTATGTGTGCCACAAAAGTTAAGTGCAACAAAAAGTCAAGTTCCACCAAGTTTCAGACCATTTCAATCATTTGTACCATTGCGTTAATCTACATTAATTGGCTTTTCATGGGCAGTTGCTTCTAGAAAAGGGATTCTAGTACAACATTAGGCTTAGGCTATGTATTTGAGTAACAATATTAAGATGAAATGAACAACATTGAGATAAAATTAAAAATTCATTATTGGATCCTACATATTTTAAATAGGGGGATGCGACTGATAAAAAAAGAAATCAGGAACTCAACCAGGAAACCGATATATGAATGGTAACCACACCTCCGTTTTGTCTGGAAAACAGCACCAAAGACATTTTAAGAGATAGCTCCTTTTGTATCATATGCAAGAAAAGAAAATCATGAGTTCTAAATGACATGACGATGAGAAAACGATGACACGATTTTTAGTTTCGGGGGAAAAATTCCTTAATTTATAATTGACATGACAAAAGTGTGTGTGTTTGACATGGTGCGACGTGGCCGTGTGTCAGCATGCTTGTTATTCTTCTCCTCCTTGCCCCTTTCTTTCCTGTGCACCTCTGTCCACCCCCACTTTCCCCTGTGTGCGCCAGAGTGTTTTGTTTACTTTTGGGAACTGGGAGCTCAGGTGACATTCAGCAGGAGGAAGCAGTGCGGTGGAATTCCAGGGAATTTTCTCCCTCTTGTGTCTCTCAACACGGAAGTTTACATCAGCCAAAACCAGTCAGGCTTCTCTCCTCTCTCAAACTTAGGCCTCAATATGGCTATATGCTGGCTATATTTTAACATATTCTGCATACAGGCCAGACAGAGGCTAGTTGTAATACATTTTACTCAATTTCTCAGGGTAATTCTCAGGGTTTATTGTTTAGCAGTGATGTTTTAGCTTAAAAAATATTATAACACATTTGCACCATTTTTTGCCTTGGGGGGAAAAAAAGTATGTTAAATACACATGACTAAACTGGAAAACTGATCTCATTTGCTGATTGGAGAAGGCAGTGACTGCAGTATGAATGGATAGCGATACCTATATAAATTTTAACATCCAACTTTGTTTCTCATGAATCAATCTGTTTCCGCTTCTCATTGTTTAAATTCATACACACTTTTCTTAGAAATGGTGTAATCACTGTTGCAGGTGCAACATTTGGTAAGACTAGAGAAAAGTTGTTCATTGTTTTGGGTCTTTTAAACAGTCAATTTTTGTTTCTTGTGTTGACTAAAAGTATTGATGCTAAATCTTTCAGTAGCGGGACAGTTGCTCGGCTGTTTTCAAAACAGAGCGGTTTTTCCAGTAACAAGCTAAAGTAGCAATGTACCGTGACAGAACGCTACATCACTGTTTTTAATGTCACATTATTTGAGCACACAGCTTTGTAGCCGAGCGAGCCGAGGTAAAAACAAACCTTCTCTTAGTCATATGTAGCATTGAGAAATTTGATACATTTAAATGAAATAGGTTAAGTAGCTACAGTTCCAAAAGGTCGGTTTCCCAACACTTTTTGTTTTCTTATATTTAATGAAAGGGTTGTGTGTGTGGTAGTTTTCATTTTGAATTGTGACACAGTCAAAGGCAGCTGTTTCTTTGGACCACCATATGTAAGCCGTCCACCATATTAGAAAGGTCAAAGCAGGTCTGTGGACACTCGAGAGCAAGTTGAATGTGTGTCTGCAATGATCGTTATACACATCTATGAATATCTATAACTGCCACAGACTAGCAAATGATTACTAAGTAACTAACACAATACAAGACATTAGCTAATACAACAGTAAAGTGTTACCATAGTATAAAAACCTGTAATATTGAGGTAAAATAAAAATACAAACCAACAAATTCTAACCTTTTGAAAGGTTGTCAAAGTCTGTTGAATGTGACATCTACAGTATGTGTTATATATCTATGGTACCACATGCACCATTCACAAAGAAGCCAATTCCAGAATGCTTTGCAATAAAGCATTAAAATAGTTAATAAATTAATCCAAGATTGTGGACGAGGTGACAGTTGATTACAAAAAAATAAATAAAAAATAAAAAAATTAAAACGAACTTCTACAAACTATATTTGTGTGCGCTTTGTTTACTTACTAGAGTATTGGGCTGTTAGCTTAGCGACATGCTAACATCAATTCCACTGAAATCAATTGGTAGTTGAGTTTTACAGTTCTTGAGTTCTATTTGTAATAGCGCATTATTACCATCTATGTTGTCTGTTCCAAATTGGACTTTTGGACATTCTGTGGTGATTGGGATAATCTCATAAAAGGAATCTAGAAAAACAATACATTTTTAAAACAGATTTGTGTGTGTGTGTGTACATATCTGTAAGAGATTTTTCTGCTTCAGTATCTCATAAACTTGGGACAACATTGCTACACGTAGAAACACACACACACACATTTCCAGCCATGCTCTTTGACATGCTGAGGGCTAAAGAGACAAAATTATTGATGCGATCAGTGACTTTATGATAGATGGGTATTTTGTTGCTGATACATGCAGCGCCTACGGTCATACATAGGCACACAGCCTAGAACTAAATTTGATAAATAAATTAAAGATCGCATCTCACAACACTAGATACAACTGATGTCACCTTTCTGTAACTTTACCTCAGGACATCTGCACAAAGTGTCCGTCTGCATTCGCGGAGGGGCTTATATCACCTAAACTATGCTCACAGATCATTTTCACAGTTTTAATGACACTGTTTTTTCAGTGATCGCATAAGGAATACTCAAACAGACAAAACACACATACTTTCTAAGACTGTATAAATAGAAAATTTTTTGACATGTCTTCACTGAAGGCTGTAATACTAATATTTGGTTAAACATGCAGCTGAACACACATTAGACCCACACACACTCATAAGCATACACACTTGTGTGGATGTGTCCGAGTGAAAGAAAGACGAAGGGAAAGAGAGAGGGAGTGATCCTGTATCCGTGATCCTGCTCCTGTGTTGTTCTTCTGGATTGGACGTTGTCAGGGCAGACAGATTACTGGCACTTTGCCAACAAAAATGTGTATGTGTGTGTGTATGTATATATATTTAATGTGTTATAAAAAAGTACAGTGGTAATAGCAAATATCTATAAACGGTTCTTGTAAATTGTAATATTTCACAATATTATACTGTTTATATTGTATTTTGATCAAATAAATTCAACCTTTTTTTATCTCAATGATTGCAATTGTGTGTGTATATGTAAATAAAAACTATGTAACTGGACACGGAGTTGAAATAATGTAAGAACAACCTCATTGTAATAAAACTGTTATAAAGACTGAGTTGTGTAATAACTGTCGTAAAACTGTTATGACATGTATATTACAGTATGTATTCTTTCTTTTGTGTTCCTTCAGAAAGCCTTTTCGGCTTTTGTGATGCTTAATGATTTTCTTCTTTTTCCTCTTTGTTTTCACATGTAATTTGATGCACAGCTGTACATTTAAAGCACCGTGATGTAGAAGAACATAACCCCTTTTTTTGTCTGTCTCTGTCTTCCACTAGTGTTCTCCCCTGTGTTAAGTAATGCGTCTGACAAGACAATACTCGTGTAAGCACAATGAAGGACATCTAAATCTGTACCTCAGGCACCGTCTCTCTCACTCACTCCATCTGTCTCATCCAGCACAATAGCCCTAATGAAAAAGAGACGCACTGTCTTGGCTTGAGACGTTCGTGTGTGTGTGTGGAAACGGAGCTCGTATTTAGACCTGTATGAATTCTTTCTTTGAAACAAGGCTCTTTATAGAGTTACTAGGTGGCTCTGAATGTTTTATTCAGACCAATCAATCAGGACGTTGTGGATGAAACCAAAGCTTTTACATGCAAAAACAAATTTACCCCCATTTTTGTATTTTTATTTTCTTTATTTCTTGCTTGATTTCTTCTTCTGTACTCTGCAAGGAATTCAAATGGAGCTATGATACAATTGCCTAAATTCCCTTATTTCCATGTAAAAAGCTCTTCCTGAAGAGACTATGTTTTGAGCAGTGACCCCTTTCCTACCCTTTAAAGTTACAAATTCATAACTCAGTATTAGACTGGAGTAAGCAACCTCTTAACTTCCTGTTGTGGACAACCCAGAACACCTTAGCATCAGTTGTGCACGGGCAAACACTACTCACAGTTTCGCTGGAACTGAATCTAGTTGATCGCACACTCTCTCTCTCCGGAATGACATGAATATGCCCCTATCTCTCTCCGCACTGACAGTATTCTTCCACACAATGGCCTAAAATTACCCCTAACGTTGACTGAGGGCAAACTAATTGCAGGTGTAATAGTTGGACTGACTTGGGTGTGTATGTGTGTGTGTGTGTGTGTGTGCTGAAGATTAAAGTCGTATTTGAGGTACACCGCCGTCTGCCATTCAGACCTAATCCTGCAGGCTTAAATTATTACAGTCGACAACAGGAACTTCAGACCACACCCACACGCCAGTCACCCTTCACCTCTTTTATGGATAGGTTAACTTTCTTTGTATGCGTTTGTATAGGGCATTTCATTAATACTCAATTAATTCTCACCATCTCAAGTAGCCTGACGTTAATGTCGCTTTGTTTATCTTGGTTCTATAGCCTTGAACGCAGAGCTGTCTCAAATGGGAAGGAGACAGAGGGCATTTGATCCACCGATTTAAAGTAGTTTTCCACGGTACAGTACGTCTTTATGAAAGCTACACCGATTATTCACAATGCGGCGATCAGACTCCGCAGTTCGTCAGCTGAGCGGCCCGCTTACCCCTCTTAATATTAATTAAGGCCTTTCTCTTCCAAAGGTCTTCTCTTCTTTCTTCAAGAGAAGTGTTTCAGGCTCAAGTGACGCCTTGGAGCGAGTGTGTGTTTCTGAGCGTGTGTGTCTCGTGGTCTTGGCGCAGCGGTGGGCTTTCGGAGCCATTGTCCAGGCTGGCTTTTGTGTGATGGATAAATGACCAGTCAATGGAAACGGCCAAGTCTAATTCCAGTTGGGCTGTTTCGGGAGTTGAAGTGGTGTTAATTTGCCTTTTCTAGATGTTTGACCGCATAGCTTTAGATGTTTGGCTTCAAAACAAATGATTGCATTATGAGTTTAAATCCCAAACAGCTACTGTGAAACTGTAGCTTTTAAAGATTAATTTATTTATAGAGTGTGATTATTCAGACACAAAAGAGTGTGGACAGGAAGCAAAGTGGCAGAGAAGGATGGGTGTACCAAAAAAAAAAAAAAAAAAAAGCAACACTGCTGAGGGAGGAATATATAAACAAGCAGATTTATTCAATTGATTTCATGCAAAAATGCCATTATATTTTAATAAAACCTGAGAGATTCCTCTCCCTCCATTCAAAGTCCATTGCACTGAAACTTTGACGGTTCAAAAAGTTTATAAAAACAAAAATAATCCATATCTAATCATTTTCGAGTGTTATAGCATAAGACGACGGATGGTTGATTTTCATCTGTTCCTCAAACAGAGCCTCCTTGGTTTTGAACGTGTGATACAATTTTTAAATAAACTTGATTGTGTTTGTGTATGTCTATTGTATGCTGTTTTATTTTGAGAAAATTGTTAGGTTTAGGGTTTGTCATTGGACCTTAAAATAAAGCGTGACCTTATATTTATAGTACATTAGACTGTTTAAAGATGATAAAATTCCCATGCCTTTTGTGCTAATGTATTGACGCCAAAACTTTTTGTTTAAAGCGATGCTTTACCGGTCATGTCGCAATGAAGACAATAGAGGGTTCTTTTGGCACCTGTATAGTGACATGTCTTTCTCTTGGATATGTGACAAAATCAGATGCCTTTGTGGAAGTGTGAACAGCTTGACAGGTAGCAAGTTTGATTGATGTATTTCCCCGGTTCACGCAGCTACTAAGCTGCATGAGGAGTACAATGTGCTGTTTGTGTTAAAAACAGCAGTCGCGTTTTGTTGCATTAGCATAGCTAGCACTGATGCTAAATGTAAAACCTTTATACTAAACAGCCAATATCAAATACAGTTCCAATGGAGGTTGTGTGTGTGTGCGTGTTTGAAGAATTTGGAGTCAGGTTTACTCGTTATCGTACATATTGACTGCATATGAACGACTTTAGATGTTTTGCTACACAAATGTTTGCTTAAAAATTCCAAAACTATTAGTGTAAAAAATAAACAGTCAAACATTCAGTTGCCTTCAGCTCCCGTAAAAGTTGTTTGGAGAAGAGGGTTTTTGATCTAATTTGTCAGTATGTTTGTGTGTTTGGGTAATTATTGTCAAAGACTTAATTTTTTATTTATCTTTTTAAATATGCCATGTGTGTACCATGTAATGAGCAATACAAAAATAGCTTGTATTGCTAATATTGACAGGTTTGGCTTCTTTCTAGTCAGTCAGGTGCGCTCTTCTGGTTTGTAGTAGACTTGTAAAGTTCTTAGAAGTTGTGTTATGGAAAACTAAAGTAGCTATTCATAGAAGCTGTGTCTGTGGTTCTTTGACAGAGAAGTTCCTTGAAAATTTAGGTGGGGGCAAATTTTCCAACCTGCGATGTATCGATTTCATTTGAATTCAGTCCCGTAAACGGATTTTCACTACTTTTGAAAACACAGACATGTCATAAGGAAAGTAGGGGTTCTTCGTCTGCACGTGTGCTTCTATGAGCTGGTGCAGTGCTTTTGCAGAAAGCTGTTAGTGGTGGTATGAGTGTGTATGGTGATATGTTAAGCAATCTGTCACACGCAACAATGCGATCGCCTTAGTATTCGTAGAGGTTTGTACACACAGTCTAGGCCAAAATTCTTATATGTTTGGATAGAAACTGATACGCACAAATCCGAAGTCTTGAAAGCTAAAACTTACAAAGAGTTTGTTTGTAATCTGATATTCTATATTTAGATTTATCAACACAACATGCATGTTTACACTTTTTATAAAAAAAAAAAAAAATGTAAATATTGTTTTATATGGTAATCAAATCTCATATTTTAGCTTTCAAAGTAGTCACCTGTTAGGAAAATGCTATAAATCTCAAATTGTGTAATTGATCAAATGTAGCCATGTTGTATGATCTTTCATTGAAACATCTTATGCATTAGAACAGAAACAAACACATGCAGAGATGAAGAAAAAAAACGAGGGACTGAGAAAGGGAGTGAGGGGAATGGAAATACACCTGTTCATCTATTCATTTCAGTCCTTTAGTCATGGCACCGGTTGCCAAGATACACAGATCACTTTATATTAAATTTCTCCTACTGAGCTGACACTTGACAGTAAATTATCGTGAAAGGCTTGTTAATTGGATGTGTGTATACGTGTGTGCTCAACTGTCAGATGCATTTCAACTCGGGCTACATTCATAAAAAGAATAGTCTCTCCAAACTTTCCAAGTCAATCAGCCCGAATAATTTTCAACATTAATTTCCAAAATCACCAGAAAATGAATTCATTTGATTAATTATCCCTGTGTTACAGCCTATGTTTTTTTTTTTCTTTCTACTTCTTCAAAATAACTCCCAGGCAATCTCGTGAACTTCTATCCAGTGATTAATGTCTGTGATGAAGAGGCTGTTCAACTTTAAAAGCTTCCTGCTTGTTGAAAGCAAACTATTTTCCTCAGACGAAAAAAAACAACAACGTTTGCTAATGGTTGCAGCTTGTTTCCAGACCGACTGTGCACTTGAGGGAAGGTTTGGATTAAAAAATACCATTAGAAAATCATTATTTGGGGCGAAAACCTCCCAGTTCTTGGTGAATTCCGGGTGTGCTTTCACGTGTCGTTGTTCGAGGCGGCTGTACGTGTCATTAACGACTCCTTGCCTCATTAAAATGTTTTTGTAACCGCTATCTTTCCGCAGCAGTTCTTCCTCGGCAGACAGTTTACCATAAACACAATAAACAATTACTCACGTAATTGAGCCTCTCTGGCAGTGTTTTTTTGCAGAGGGCAGGGTTTCTGGTTCTAGTATTGGTCTGATCTGAGGCAGGGGAAGAGTGTGATGAAACCTGTTGAGCTGGGCTCTGTCGAGGCGTCTGCACTGTTGCTCTAGCAGGCCCTCGGGACCTCCGGAGGACAATGAAGACCCTTGGGGAGGGGAGAGGAGAAGGAGGGCCGAGGGGTTTGGAGGTGTTTGATATTCATGAGCTCAGATCAGCACATGGTGCCCTGCCTGTCTCCGTGTAAACACTACTAGCATGTCTTGATCAATTAACCTCCCTCCTATTCAGAAAAAAATGGCAATGTTCTATATTTTTTTGACTCAATATAGACACTATGTATCTTCTGTTATCTAAAAGCTACTCTTTATCGAATCGGTAAAATGCTGCAACAGCCTGTAAACTGTTAAAAAGAAAAGGAAAAAAAAAACTTGTGTAGTTATTATAACAAATGACTTGTAATACACAAGCCAAACTTCAACAAACTCATTTACCATGTTTTTACTTTGCTTAATTCTGTGGTAAAATCATTGCAAAGACAGTATTTGTAATATATAATAATATTGCATGCTTGTGAGAATTAATATTACAATGATTATATTTTATAATAATTTTTTTATTATACAAATTATATGTATGTTATGTATTTTTTACATAATAGTTATGATGTATATTTATAATAATATATGGGTTTTCACAGCCAGGGTCACATTTCATTTTTATATTTTATATATTTAACTTTTATTTTATGTATTACTTAATACTTTTAATGCACACACATACAATTTATAACATGAAAGTATTTTAATACATCATTAGTTAATAAATAAACACATTAAAATACACGTTGTATTAAAAAATGACTTATTGCAATAATACATACAGATAATCTATTCTACATGTTTAAGTATTTAATAAATTATTTATTTATTACATGACATTACTTAGGTTCATACAATAAAGATAATCTATGAAAAATATATTTCATATAGCTTTTTAAATATTTTTACATTTTTAGTTTTCATGTTTTGATTATGTTGCTTGTAATTAATTTCATGAGACATTGATTTTCACAGGTTTATTTTCATGTCCAAGTCAGTTTTCATCTTTTCTCGGCATGGAATCCTTCCATTGGAGACCTTCCCTTGCCATTGTCCTTGTCCTGCTTTTATCCATCACTCTTTCTTTTCCCATTTTCCTTCTCTCTTATCTCTCTATCTCAGTATCACACATTAGTTTATCACCAGCTCGTCTGTGCTAGCAGAGATAGGTGATTATAGCTCATCATTACAGCCCTGGATGTGTATGAGTGTTCAGCTTCTCAGGAGAACCAGAGGGTGGTCCCAGTTCCCAGCACTCTCGGGGGTCTCTCCTGAGACCAATACAAGCTCGATTACAGCATTAAGGAGCATCATAGTGCTAATCGCATCCAGTCAGAGCAGGAGACCGTGTGTGTGTGTGTGTGGAGGCGGGTCAGTGGGATGTTAACTGGGCTGTTAAGCGAGTGTATTGTGTGTGCTGGTTGTATAGTGCCGCTTCAGTGTTTCTCTTTGACCTCTCCACCTCGTCTTTCAGAAGCGCAACATTAAATTAACACGCTAATAACTCTCAAGCTTCTGAGTGTAAACGTACACTAGCTAGCATGCTAAAGCATTATGTTCCAATCCTTTCAAAACATCAGATTAAAGTAAAACATGCAGTTTCCCTCCAAAAACATGATGCTAACACCTTTATAAGGTGTGACTGAAGTGTGTTTTGGCCTATTGTGTATGTCGGTACGGCCTTGGCATAAAATCCAAACCCATAAAATCACGCTTGCTAGTTTTGTTGCGTTGAGGTTGAAAGATATCCTTGCGTAGAAAGTTATAAAGCGCTTCAGTCACCCTACATTGACCTGCGACGTCGCTAGCGTTTATTCAGCGCTCCCTCATTTGAATGCTAAATACAGCATTGACAACAAACTTGAAGCATGTGAAATCAGTCTGAGATTGATTCCCATCCCCTTCCATCACTCGTTTCCTGTTCTCCTCTTCGTTCAGCCATCCGTTTGATTGCTGTTATAGGCATCGGTTTGTCCCTGGAGAGTGCTGTCTTTTAAACTGCTGTAATAGGGTCAGGCTAATATCAAACGAATGACAGCTTCTCTCTTTTCATTGCTAAAAAGGCTAAACTGGTGCATATGTGTCTAGCGTTCCTATGGCTGCCAGCTGAGACCCCTGTGGGACGGCGGGGCCTTCCTCTCCATCTGTTCTGGTGGGCGTAACTCCCCCCGATTACCCCGTCCAATTTGTTCTGGGTTGTGTTTACAGCCTAAAACCTGCCTAGCGGTTTGCTTCTAATTATGACCTTAAAGACCTAATAACCAGTGTGTTTATGGCTTTGTGGGAGTGTGTGTGTTTCCATTTCACTCATTGCTTTGGCTCATGTTCTGATTAGTTATTTTACAGCGTGACGGGGTGTG